>NC_067113.1:36447654-36747654 GCF_021347895.1 Acanthochromis polyacanthus
TCTCTTTGTAAGTTTTTGTCTGTGTTGTTTTGTTTTGTGTCCTTTGTCGACTTTTTCTCACTTTCTTTCTCGCTTTTGTGTCTCATTTTGTTATATTTTGTTTTTGTTGTTTTTCCTCTTTTTGCCAGACTTTTGCCGTTAGTCTCATCTTTTTGTTTCTCGTTTTTGTGTCGCATGTTTTTTGTCGTATGCTTGTCATTTTGTGTTTTGCTTCATTCATTGTTTTGTGTAGCATTTTTGCAGTTTTGTGGCTTTTTTGTCTAGCTTGTGTTGTCTATTTTTTGGTCGTTTCATTTCTCGCTGTTGCCATTTTGTTTTGCTTGTTTATCGTCTCTTTTTGTCGTTTTGTGTCCAATTTTGTAATATTTAGTCTAATATCTATTTTTTTTTGTCTGACTTTTGTCGTTTGTCCTTTTTTTGTCGCTTTGTAACTTCTGTATAATCTTTTTGTCTCTTTTTTGTTTTGTTTTTTGGGTCGTTCATCTCATTTTGGGTCGCTCTGGTTCTCGCTTTTAGTGTTTAGTGTTTTATTTTTGTTATATTTTGTCTTATTTTTGTTGTTTTTTGTCATTTTCAAAGTAAAAATCCTCTGTGGTTCAGTTCCAGAAGCTGAAAAGCTGCGTGTTCAGGTCTCACTAGAACCCAGAAGAACATCCATGAAGAGCAGCCATGCAGGTAAACAAACTAGTCTATGACGTGTTGTTATGAACTAACCGTGACGTCACCCGTTGGTTTCAACACCGAGAAAATGAAGCCCGGATTTTGCTACTTCCTGGTCGCCGTTTTGGATTTTTTGGAGCCAGTGACGTAAAAGCGTCATCAAACAGGCTGGACCGGAGAGCAACTAGGGGCAGGATTGGCTGAGGACTCTCTTATCCCGCCCACGTTTTAACCGGCAGAGGCTCTGTTGCTGTCTATCAATGTATAGCCACGCCCCCTGGCTCCAACCAACTTTAACGATTTATTTAAAATTCAGTATTGATTTATTTTAAGATCGGCCACCTGATCTCTCATTTTGACCATGAAAACTAACGGGGAAAAAATCCTGAGCTGTAGAAAATCAGTCTATCAAATTTTATTTTTTTCCAAAAATGAATTGGGGTCTATGGAGAAAAAGCTTTCTGGAGCCAACCCTAGCGGACCGGCGTGATATTGCAAGTTTTTGACACTTCTGTGTGGGCTTCATTTTTGGAGCCAGATGCTACGTCCATCTTTATATACAGTCTGTGGTATTTTCCTTCGCTGTGAGTTCAGCTGAATGATTTATGCTGCGGTGGGACGAGCGAGCATCAGGAGACTGGAGGGGAGAGAGTTAGTGTCGCCTCAGTGCATCAAACATGCAGCTGCAGGTTCGTCCACGCTCTGACAGCAGACAGACGACCGAAGACACCATGTGGACAACTCTGAGCCACAATTACAGACGAACGACACTGCTTATATTAGATTTATACTCCGACAAGGGAGGCGGTGGAGTTATGTGACCATCGGCGTTGGTCAATCTGTCCGTCTGTTTGCAACATTCCTCAAAAACGGACTAATAGATTTGGATAAATTTTCAAAAATGATACAAGGACCACGTCATTAGATTTTGGCAGTGATGCAGCTTATAGTCTGGATCCACAGATTTGACTAAAAAGTGGTTCAAAATTACTGAGAATTGGTTCAAAATGGTTTGAAATTTGAACAGAATGGTTCAAATTTATCACGAATGACCAAAAATGTCCAGAATGACAAAATAATGTGTCTACAATGACTAAAGTTTTTCCATAATCACTCAAATTTGTCCAAAATGGCAAAAAAAAATCTAAGCGACTCAAAACTTTCTGAAATCACAAAAAAAGTCCAAAATGACCAAAAAGTCCAAAATGACTATTTTTTCCAAACGACTGAAAAAATTGGTCCAAAATGACTAAGAATTGATTCTGACTGACTCAAAATTTGCTCCCAGTTCACTCTGAGCTGAAACCTGTCCAGAATTACTGTAAAAAATGGTTAAAAATGACTCAGCTGGTGGTAAAGAAGAGGTTCCATCAGGCTGGACTTAGAACATCAAGAACCTGAGGACTGATGAAGGACCCTCCTGCTGCTCCTCCCCACCTCCTCCTCCTCCTCCTCCACTCCTCCTCTTCCTCTTCCTCTCACTCCTCCTCCCTCCTCCTCCTCCTCCTCCTCTCCTCTCCTCCTTTCCTCTTCCTCTTCCTCCTCCTCCTCCTCCTCCTCCTCCTCCTCTCCTTCTCCTCTTCCTCCTCCTCCTCCTCTCCTCCACCTCCTCCTCCTCCTCCACCTCTCCCTCCTTCCTCTTCCTCTTCCTCTTCCTCTTCCTCCTCCTCCTCCTCCTCCCTCTTCCTTTCCTCCTCTCCTCCTCCTCCTCCTCCTCCTCCACCTCTCCTCCTCCTCCACCTCCTCTCCTCCTCTTCCTCTTCCTCTTCCTCCACCTCCTCCTCCTCCTCCACCTCCTCCTCCTCCTCTTCCTCTTCCTCCTCTCCTCCTTTCCTCTTCCTCCTTCCTCCACCTCCTCCTCCTCCTCTTCCTCCTCCTCCTCCTCCTCCTCTTCCTCTCCTCCTCCTCCTCCTCCTCCCTCTCTCCTCCTCCACCTCCTCCTCCTCTCCACCTCCTCCCTCCTCTCCTCTTCCTCTCCTCCACCTCCTCCCTCCCTCCTCCTCCCCTCTTCCTCTCCTCCTCCTCCTCTCCTCCTCCTCTCTCCTCTCCTCTCTCCTCCCTCCCCTCCTCCTCCTTCTCCTCCTCCTCTTCCTCTTCCTCCTCCCCTCCTCTTCTCCTCTTCCTCTTCCTCCCTCCTCCTCCTCCTCCTCCTCCTCCACCTCCTCTTCCACCTCTTCCACCTCCTCCTCCCCCTCCTCCACCTCCTCCTCCTCCTCCTCCTCCACCTCCTCCTTCTCCTCTTCCTCTGCCTCTTCCTCCTCCTCCTCTTCCTCCCCCCCCCCCCTCCTCCCTGGTTGCGTGCTATCTCTGCTGCTTCAGTCCAGTTGGCTGCTCTGATGTTAACTCGCTGTGACATGTTACACTGAAACTACTTTATCGAATCAATATTAAATTCACAGCCTGAAAACAACACAGTGTGTGTGTGTGTGTGTGTGTGTGTGGTGTGTAGCTGGGTCACGGGTCATTCACGTGTGTGTGTGTTTGCGTGTCAGGAAAACGTTGCGTGTGCATTTGTCTCAGCATTCTTGTGAGGACCCGATGAAGATGGAAAAACCCGACGAAACGAGGACATTTTAGGAGAAATTGAACAGATTTTACTGTTTGTTGTTTGTAGTTTTCTCCTCAGGCTCTGTGTTTAAACACAAATCTGTTTCCACTAAATTACCTGACTGTACAGCTGAACTGTTTCCTACAAAGAAGGGTTTATAGGAACTTTGCCTTGAATGATCAGTTTCTGTAACTGTGATGTTTTAGGAGAAGCAGCAGGAAGACGATGGAGGTACAAAAATGAACTTGTTTTCTTTTATTGGCAGTTTGACAACACTCTTGCAGCTTCTGTGCATATCTAAAGTAAACATAAAATAAATGCTAATAAAGATAAAAGAAAGCAGAATTGATAATGTAAAAAATACCTACGTTATATTTTTATCTTTATTATTGGGAGAACAGACGATGACACCAGAGCAGAGTAAGAATCAAACAGAACAAAATATCAAACATGTTTGTTTCTTTCACTTTCTAATCTGCAGAATGAAAATACATTTTCATACATCCTCCACGACCTCTCTAATTTCTGCATGTGTTGCATTCTGTCTTTTATCTGATCTCTATATTTGCTCCGTCTGTCAAACATTATGATACTGAATAAGTCTCTGTTTCTGCAGACCGTCTTTGAACATTTGAGTTGTAATTTATAACGTTAGACAGTTATGGATGCGTGTTTGCATGTAGTACACGTACTGTTTATTTTGTTGTTGTTGTTGTCATGGAAACCAGGGTTCCAAAGACAGCAAACATGGTAAAACCGATCGATGGATGCGTCTAGCTGCAGGGTCTCCCTCTGTAATATTTATTCTGGTCTCAGGTTTTGGTTTCAGGATCACATGTAGTTTACAGTCAGCAGAGTCCTCACAAGTATAGAGGAGGAAGTGTGTGTGCTCGCTGCTCATTCATGTGTGTGTGTGAAGAAGGAATGTGTGTGTGTGGATATGGATGTTCATTCAAGTGTGTGTGTGTGTGTCCTGGGGGTGAATTAGAGCAGAGGCAGTCATGTTTGATAGCGAGGTCTCGACATCGATGAAAACACTCTAAAACGGCACGCAAACTTGAACGAGAGAAAAAACAGCCGGCAGGGAGGAAGGATAAGATGGAAGGAAAGGAAACAAGAAAAGGGAAAGAAAAGGGAAGGCAAAGAAGAAAAGGCAACAAGAAAAGGACAGGAAGCAAGAAAGGGTAAAGAAAACAATAAACTGAAGGAAAGGAAACAAGAACAGGGAAAGAAGAAAAGGCAACAAGAAAAGGAAAGGAAGCAAGAAAGGGGGAAAGAAACTGAAGGAAAAGGAAGGACACTAGGAAGGAAACTAAAAACAGGAAGAAAAGGAAACAGAAAAATGGAAAGAAAAGGAGATAGTAAAAGGAAAGGAAATTGAAGGAACAAAGAAAAGGATGGAAATAAAAGGGAAAGGAAACAGAAATTTGAAAGAAAAAAACAGAAAACTAAAGAAATGAATAAAGGAAAGGAAGCAGGAAAGGGGAAAGTAAATTAAAGGAAAGAATAAATGACATTTTTGGCAAGAATTTATTGAAAGACTTTTCATGTCAAAGTGAAGGAACAGTAACGTCAGTAAAGAACCTAAAATGAATCACTGCATATATTCTCCTCCTTCCAGTATCCAGTAGATGAACCTTCAGTTCCATCAATGATCCTGTTGGTCTCCATCAGTCTGAACATCTGGACATTCTTTTCTCTAAACTCTTAAACTCGGTCAGGTTCCTCAGGGATCCTGAGCCAACAGAACTTTCCAGGTCCAAACTACAGTTCTCAGGTGGACTGAGGTCTGGACTCTGACTCTTCCAGAACTTCCATCTTGTCTTCAAACCATCTCTGAGGATCTTTCTCTGTTTGCTGTAAAACTGATCTTCTCCACGTCTCATCATCAGGTTGTCCTGCAGGATGTCATTTACCTTCTACCTTTACAAGCCTTCAAGGACCTGCTGCTGAGGAACACCATGATACTACCACCACCATGCTTCACATCATGATGCTGCCTCCACCATGCTTCATCATGATGCTGCCTCCACCGTGCTTCATCATGATGCTGCCTCCACCATGCTTCATCATGATGCTGCCTCCACCGTGCTTCACATCATGACGCTGCCTCCACCGTGCTTCACATCATGATGCTGCCTCCACCGTGCTTCACATCATGACGCTGCCTCCACCGTGCTTCACATCATGACGCTGCCTCCACCGTGCTTCATCATGATGCTGCCTCCACCATGCTTCACATCATGATGCTGCCTCCACCATGCTTCATCATGATGCTGCCTCCACCATGCTTCATCATGATGCTGCCTCCACCGTGCTTCACATCATGACGCTGCCTCCACCGTGCTTCACATCATGATGCTGCCTCCACCGTGCTTCACATCATGACGCTGCCTCCACCGTGTTTCACATCATGATGCTGCTCCACCGTGTTTCACATCATGATGCTGCCTCCACCGTGCTTCACATCATGATGCTGCCTCCACCGTGTTTCACATCATGATGCTGCCTCCACCATGCTTCATCATGATGCTGCCTCCACCGTGCTTCATCATGATGCTGCCTCCACCATGCTTCATCATGATGCTGCCTCCACCGTGCTTCACATCATGACGCTGCCTCCACCGTGCTTCACATCATGATGCTGCCTCCACCGTGCTTCACATCATGACGCTGCCTCCACCGTGCTTCACATCATGACGCTGCCTCCACCGTGCTTCATCATGATGCTGCCTCCACCATGCTTCATCATGATGCTGCCTCCACCGTGCTTCACATCATGACGCTGCCTCCACCGTGCTTCACATCATGATGCTGCCTCCACCGTGCTTCACATCATGACGCTGCCTCCACCGTGTTTCACATCATGATGCTGCCTCCACCGTGTTTCACATCATGATGCTGCCTCCACCGTGTTTCACATCATGATGCTGCCTCCACCATGCTTCATCATGATGCTGCCTCCACCATGTTTCATCATGATGCTGCCTCCACCGTGCTTCACATCATGATGCTGCCTCCACCATGCTTCATCATGATGCTGCCTCCACCATGTTTCATCATGACGCTGCCTCCACCGTGCTTCACATCATGATGCTGCCTCCACCATGCTTCACATCATGATGCTGCCTCCACCGTGTTTCACATCATGATGCTGCCTCCACCGTGTTTCACATCATGATGCTGCCTCCACCATGCTTCATCATGATGCTGCCTCCACCATGTTTCATCATGATGCTGCCTCCACCGTGCTTCACATCATGATGCTGCCTCCACCATGCTTCATCATGATGCTGCCTCCACCATGCTTCATCATGACGCTGCCTCCACCGTCTTCACATCATGATGCTGCCTCCACCGTGCTTCACATCATGATGCTGCCTCCACCGTGTTTCACATCATGATGCTGCCTCCACCGTGTTTCACATCATGATGCTGCCTCCACCGTGTTCACATCATGATGCTGCCTCCACCGTGTTCATCATGATGCTGCCTCCACCGTGTTTCATCATGATGCTGCCACCGTGTTCACATCATGATGCTGCCTCCACCATGTTCACATCATGATGCTGCCTCCACCATGTTTTCATCATGGGACGCTGCCACCACCGTGCTTCACATCATGATGCTGCCTCCACCGTGCTTCACATCATGATGCTGCCTCCACCATGCTTCACTTCATTGATGCTGCCTCCACCATGCTTCATCATGATGCTGCCTCCACCATGTTTCATCATGACGCTGCCACCACCGTGCTTCACATCATGATGCTGCCTCCACCATGCTTCATCATGATGCTGCCTCCACCATGTTTCATCATGACGCTGCCACCACCGTGCTTCACATCATGATGCTGCCTCCACCGTGCTTCACTTCATGATGCTGCCTCCACCATGCTTCATCATGATGCTGCCTCCACCATGTTTCATCATGACGCTTGCCACCACCGTGCTTCACATCATGATGCTGCCTCCCACCAATGCTCATCATGATGCTGCCTCCACCATGTTTCATCATGACGCTGCCACCACCGTGCTTCACATCATGATGCGCCTCCACCGTGCTTCACATCATGATGCTGCCTCCACATGCTTCATCATGACGCTGCCTCCACCATGTTTTCACATCTGATGCTGCCTCCACCGTGCTTCACTCATGATGCTGCCTCCCACCATGCTCTCACATCATGAAGCTGCCTCCACCGGTGCTTCATCATGATGCTGCCTCCACCATGCTTCATCATGACGCTGCCTCCACCATGTTTCACATCATGATGCTGCCTCCACCGTGCTTCACTTCAATGATGCTAGCCCTCCACCATGCTTCCACATCATGAAGCTGCCTCCACCGTGCTTCACATCATGATGCTGCCACCACCGTGCTTCACATCATGATGCTGCCTCCACCGTGCTTCACATCATGATGCTGCCTCCACCGTGCTTCACATCATGATGCTGCCTCCACCGTGCTTCACATCATGATGCTGCCACCACCGTGCTTCTCATGGTGGATGGTGTCTTTGTGATGATATTCTGTGTTTTGTTCTCCGTCACTAAGGTCCTTCTTGTTTTTCCTTCAGCGGACTTCCAGGTGTTGTGGTAGCCTCCTTCACTCATGTAACTCCTTTATAAGACAGAGACTCCATTATTAATCCTCTTAAAGGACTAATCGTCTGGATGCTGCATATTTTGTGGCCACATATTTTCATACATACATTGAAGAACTGACAGGAGGTTTGATGTTAGTTTAGTCATATTTGTTTGTTTGTTGAAATGTTGGAACCAGTTCAACAAAATGAACCTGCTTCTTCTAAATACACTAATGTACATTAACACCATGTTCTGCAGTATTTAGTCCAGGATTAGCATTAATACAGCCTGACTGAAATATTGTTCAGAGATGCAATTAATAAATCACCATTACAGCTTTCTAAAATCATCACCATGAATACTGATGCTTTGATAGTCCGTTGTGATTTTAATAAACGTATGTGCTGTGGCCTGCACACATATTATACCTGATGTTTAATTCATAGCAGACCTCCTGCTGAAAATACAAAACACCTCAGAGCTGTGACTGATTGACCCACACAGAGAAATATCTGATATTAAAGAATAATATGCACACGTCTTTAATTTCAGTGAATATTAATGAATTATTTCTCATGAAGACCAGCAGAAACATGTTTAATTTGAATTTAACCGCTTTGTTTATCAAGTGTGCCGATCAGAAATTGAACACAGCAGTGAATAACACACAAATAAACATTAGAATCACAAAACAACCTTAAAGAGACACAAAACAGCCACAAATACACAGAAGTAGCTCCGTCCGAGATCTCCACATTTCCAGTTCTCAGTCTGATTTGAACATGACATTCTAAGAAAGGACCAACAAGCATCAGACTGCAGGTTTTGATGTTGTTCACCTGAGAGGAAAGCAGGTTTCTGTGTTTCTTGGTCTTCGCTCTGATGTTCACAAACAGTTTAAACGCTTCACTTCCTTCATGGTGTCAAAGGCTCAACAGTTTCTGTTTGTTTGTGGAAAACTCCCACATGGCTGCTGATGCTGGGAGTGTGAACACACACACACACACACACACACACCACACACACACACACACACACACACACACACACACACACTGTAAAGCAGAGCTATGACTCCAGCAGTGTGTTTGTGTGTTTTTCTGCCTCAGTGAGCTGCAGCTGAAGGCTGATGTTTGCAGCGACAGACCGACGTCAACAACAACAACAACAACAACAACACAACAGTGTATGGTAAGAAACAAAACACACACAAACACACACACCTCGGTACAGTTTTTTGACTCGCTGGTGTCGGAATAAATTCTTGTCTGAGAGAAACTCAAACAGAATTTATTCCACTTCAGACAGGTCATGATTTATTTATTTGTTTTCCTCTGTTGGCCTAAAATGACAACACTGGTCCAAAATGAGATCAGCAGTTGAATCAGTTTATTTGTTTGAATATTTGTCCATTTTCAGACATTAGCGATACAATCTTTCTTTTACAGTCATAATTTTAAGCCAAACCTGCTCCTCTTCCACAAATATGAAATATATTTGTTCAGATTATTTCAGTTAGTCCACAATGACAGAAATGTGTCCAGAATCACTCTAAAATTACACATTTCTAGAACTGAGTGAGACTGCAGAGAATCAGTTGGTTTTCATCCAAATGTAAAACATTTTCAGACATTAAAGTGATCAGATCTACCGTCTACAAGCTGTAAATGTCTCCATGTCGTTTTGAGCCCAAACCTGCTGCTCCTCCATAAATACGCTGCAGTGCATTATGGGATGTCATGATGTCACCCATTTTGAAAAACGCTCTAAAAGGAGGCAGATTGAGTTCTCTGATGCAGAAATGTGGCAGACACACACCACACACACACACACACTCAGTCAGACTCTCTTGGGTTTTTCTATTCATTCTGAGTAACAAAGCCCAGAACCTCAACCCAGCAGGTCTGAAAAAACACTCTGAGTGTGTTTTTGTAAGTGTGTGAGTGTGTTTGTTCGCCCTGTGTGTGTCCTGTGTGTGTGTGTTTTGTGTTTGTGTGTGTGTGTTGCACTAACAAGGTCCAAACCTCAGCGTGACGACCGTCTTAAACGAGCTGTCTGTCACTCTGCAGCTCTCAGTGAAAACCTCGGTGTCATTAATGACTGCCAGGGTGTGTGTGTGTGTGTGTGTGTGTGTGTGTGTGTGTGTGTGTGTGTGTGTGTGTGTGTGTGTCACTGTGTGTGTGTGTGTGTGTGTCACTGTGTGTGTGTGTGTGTGTGTGTGTGTGTCACTGTGTGTGTGTGTGTGTCACTGTGTGTGTGTGTGTCACTGTGTGTGTGTGTGTGTGTCACTGTGTGTGTGGTGTGTGTGTGTGTGTGTCACTGTGTGTGTGTGTGTGTGCCACTGTTGTGTGTGTGTGTGTGTGTGTGTGTCACTGTGTGTGTGTAGTGTGTCACTGTGTGTGTGTGTGTGTGTGTGTGTGTGTGTGTCGCACTGTGTGTGTGTGTGTGTCACTGTGTGTGTGTGTGTGTGTCACTGTGTGTGTGTGTGTGTGTCACTGTGTGGTGTGTGTGTCAGGGGTATAAATGGAATAATGTCTCAGCAGGACAGAAAAAAACATTTAGTCTCTTTTGGCGCCCACAGATGTCAAGGTTTCAATGGGCTGCTGTCTCCTTGTGTGTGTGTGTGTGTGTTGTGTGTGTGTGTTGTGTGTGTGTGTGTGTGTGTGGTGTGTTGTGTGTGTGTGTGTGTGTGTGTGTGTGTGTGTGTGTGTGTGTTTATAGCATTGTGTGTGTGTGTTTAATTCTAAGCCTGCAAACGTTCGTTGACGCATCACATTTGGTTCTGAAAACACAAAATAAGTGGATTTTATTTGGAGGTAAAACCAAAAACAGGAAATAAAATCTTCATTTTATTTGAGTTTAAATGGAGGTTTTTGCTGATAATTAATTATTTTGTAGCTTTATTGTCGTTATTCTGAGATCAGACGACAATATAAAGACATTTGGAGAGTTTAACGTTCAAGACGATTAAAAAAAGACAAAACGGGAGAAATACTATTAAATAATGGATCTAAAAAAGGTTTTCATCCATTAAATCTGCTGCCAGCCTTCATTTTATTCCTCCTTTAGCTTAAATTCATCAAACAATTAAAACCCTAAAAAGCAAACAGACAACAACAGACAAACAGGAAACAAATAAAGGTTTCATTTCTTCTCACTAATCATTAAAATAACCAAACGGGTAAAATTATGTTTATTTAGAGATCCAGTTTTATGCATACGTTTATTTTTTCAGTCTTTTATTAATTATTATTACATTTGTCTTTATTTTTTAATCTCCTGCCCGCTGGATGATAAAAATCTACATTTATTCATTTGATTAATTGAGTAATTTGTGTTTTTTTGTAACTTAAAATATAATTTCTCTGTTTTAATGAGTTTCGGCATTTATTTTTGTCTTCTAAGTTTTGTTTTATTTCTTAAATTAATTGTTGTAAAGGGATTTTTGTAGTTTCTCCTGAAGATCTTCATTTTCTGCTTTTAATTTAACTATTTGTTAGTGTGGGTGGCTTTTAAATTGAACTATTTAATTATGTGTTTATTATTTTTATTTATATGTTTTTGAAATTTATTTGATCTACTATTGTTTACTAAGTTTTTGTTCATATTTGCTGAATTAATTGTTGTTTTAAATTGATCTTTACTTGTTTTTCTTTAACTGTAAACAAACCTCCTGAACATCTTTATTTTATGCATTTATTTTACTTTTTTAAATTAAAATATTTGATGTTGTTCTTGGATCTAGCTATTTATATCTGTCAGCTTTCTTTACGCTATTTTTATTTATTTATTTTTAAATTTTCTTCTCTTCATTTCAAAGTCAGATCTTCTGTTCTTTTCTTCTAATTATTATTAATTTAGGCTTTTTTAATTTGGGTAATTTTTCTGGCTAAGTGTTCTTTTGCAGATTTGTATTGTATTTAATTTTTATTTTTCCGCTTTGATTTTCTTGATGTTTTTTTTTTATTTATTTATTTTTATCACATAGGTTATGATTTTTACTCCTGTTTTTAATTTATTTATTAATATAAACTCTTTTTCAGCCCTCCAGGACGGACGTCTGGGTTTTAAATGATCAGAAACATTAATATTAGAATAATAATTCAAGCAAAACCCTCAAGAGTTTCCTTCAAACTTACGTGAGTTCTAAATCTGTATTTCAGTATTTTTATTGAGAAGCTCTTCTGTGTTTAAAGTGAATTAAATATCTGAATTATTTAATGATTCTACAGCTAATTATTAATCACATAAAGCAGCACAACACACTTTAAAAAGATCCTTTAATTAGTGAAGTTTCCATGAATCAGATGAATTAAACCAGCGTGAGTTCAAATCTGCTGTTTTTAAAAAAGAAATAAAAGGTTTAAACCGTCTCAGGTTCATATAGACGTTAATTATTAGAAGTTAAAGAAGAAATTAAGATTTAACAGATCTAATGTGTGGCTGATAAATCTGTCCTCATTAGACGAGATTGTCCCCGCTCATAAAAAACTAAATAATAAATAAAAATAAAATAAAATCTGCATCTAAATAAAACGACGATGAGCAGCTGCAGAAAAAGAGTGAAAGGATCCATCGATTATCAGGAGCAACGGATTCATGGATTAATCAGCACACACACACATTAAAACACACACTACAACACAGTAAAACACACAGACACACACACTAAACACACAAACACACACACACTAAAACATACACAGTAAAACACACAAAGCAGTTTCCTCTAATTGGATCGAGGCATCAGGAGACGTCAATCAAACGTCTTTACAAACCGACAATCTCTTCAGAAACCATTATGTACGACAACGGACCCTGAGGGCTGACACACACACACACACACACACACACACACACACACACACAGAGAGAGAGAGAGAGAGAGAAAGCAGAGGAAGGTAATAATTAGTTGTTGGTGGTTTGATGGATCCTCTGACACCTCGAGGCCACAAGAAAATGTTCTCACAGCTCCCAGGCCTTTTGTGTGTGTGTGTGTGTGTGTGTGTGTTTCAGTCTGTGTGTGTGGTCAGGTGCTGGCTATACTTGTGGGGACCAAATGTCCCCACAACTGTAGGAAATCCAAAAACTATGTCACTTGTGGGGACCTCTTTCGGGCCCCACAAGTTTAAACAGTGTTTTCTTGTCCATGTTGTTGTTACTGAAAAAAGTAAAAGTGCAAAAAACGTTTCTTTAGGGTTAGACATTGTTTTGGTCTGGGTTAAGGTTTGGTTAAGGTTAGGGTTAGGGTTAGGGGTTAGATATGAATGGGAGTCAATGGTATGTCCCAACAATGATAGAAAAACATAGTATGAGTGTGTGTGTGTGTGTGTGTGTGTGTGTGTGTGTGTGTGTGTGTGTGTGTGAGACCCGTCCCGTCTCACTACCCAGAACCCTCTCTGGTCCTCGGCTGGTTTAGTTTGAACCTGTTTGTTCCTCAGACGTTGAAGTCTGGAACGATGAAGGCTCCACTTAAAGAAATATGTATTATAGATATTGCACCCAAATATCAAAATATGTATTACAGATATTTAAATATTTATACGTTTACACAACCTGTAGACAGTTTGGCGCTGGTTCTGTCTCATTCCGTATCTTTTTCCATTCTGTGTCTCGTTTTTGTTGTTTTCTGTTTCATTGGAGTCATTTTGTGTCAGTTGTAGGTCAATTTGTCTCATTTTCTGTCAGTTTGTGGGAGATTTTGTCACTTTTATGTCTTTTTATGTCTATTTGGCACAATTTTGTCTCATTATGTCTTGTTTTCTCATTTTGTCTCGTGATTTCACGTTTTGTGCCTTGTTTTTGTCATTTTCTCATTTTTTCTCATTTTGTCTCATTTCTGTGGCTCATTTTTCTCATTTTGTCTCATTTTTCTCATTTTTTCTTATTTTTGTGTCTTGTTTTTCTCATTTTGTCTCATTTTTGTGTTTGTCTCATTTTGTGTCTCGTTTTTCTCATTTTTGTGTCATATTCTCATTTTGTCTTATTTTTCTCATTATGTCTCATTTCTCATTTTTGTGTCTCGTTTTTCTCATTTTGTGTCTCATTTCTCATTTTGTGTCTTGTTTTTCTCATTTTGTGTCATATTCTCATTTTTGTCTTATTTTTCTCATTATGTCTCATTTTCTCATTTTTGTGTCTCGTTTTCTCATTTTGTGTCTCATTTCTCATTTTTGTGTCTTGTTTTTCTCATTTTCTCATTTTCTCATTTTGTCTCATTTTGTGTCTCATTTTTGTGTCTTGTTTTTCTCATTTTGTCTCATTTTCTCATTTTTGTGTTTCGTTTGTCTCACTTTCTCTCATTTTTGTCTGTCTGTATTTCTTTTTAGTAATTTTTCTCATTGAGTGTCTTGTTGCTCATTTTGTGTCTCATTTTTCTTGTTCTGTGCCATTTTCTCTAGTTTACATTGTTGCTTGAGACAGTTTTGTCTCCACATATTATAGATATTTGTTATTTATGTTACAATTCAATTCCATTTTTTTATATAGCGCCAATTGCAGATCAAATTGTCTCAAGACGCTGTACAGAACCCATATACCTGGACCCCCAGAGCAGCCCTAAGGAGACAGTGGCAAGGAAAACACCTTTTAACAGGAAGAAACCTGAAGCAGAACCTGGATCTTTATGTGGGACAGCAGAGGTAGAGAGGAACAGAAGAGGTAGAGAGGAGGAGGGGAACAAAGAACATAGAACACACAGGTGGATCCATGTATGATCAGACAGATGATTCATACAAAGTAGAAGCTAACATGTAAACTGATCCATATTTTCCTGTTCTGGTGTACAGCTCTGGCATTAAATCTACTACATATATAGCTGGTAGTAAAATTCAAACAGTATGTAGAAGAGCAGATCAATTACAGTGAGGGTGATGCAGAGCAGACTGGAGGAAATGAGCAGATGGAAGCAGAGGACTGGAGGAAGGTCAGCAGCAGCATCCCACAGTGGACATGATGGAGACTGGACCAGCTGGTGGAACATCAACCACAGATCTGAAGCATCCAGCTCTGGGACCAGGGACACTCGGAGAAATAGCACAGGGGGAAACAGAGTGAATGTACTGCAATAACGGTATACATATTAAATGTAAAGGTAGATAGAGAAGGACTCAGTGCATCAGAGAGGTCCCCAGCAGACTATAGGCCTATAGCCTTTTCCTCTCTACTCTGCTCATCATCAGTAGAAGATGTTCCTCCATGCTGGATGGATCTCCAACAACCTGCTCCTCTGTTCTCTGTTTCTGCTGCGTTTGTTTCATTGGTTTTCCTCTCAGTCTCTCTGAAGAAACACTGCCTGCAGTTCAAGGACTTTTTTTTCTGTGATGAGAGTTTGTTTGTCCAAAAAATGACAACAAAATTAAAAAATGACTCAATATTTCCCCAAATTATTCCAAAAACGTTCCAAAGGACCTGAAATTTTGTCCAAAATTGGTCAAATCTCGATTAGTATGTCTGATACTCCTGGATGGATTTAAACTGATCTGGTGTCAGTTTTTACCAGAACTCAGATGTTTCTCCTCCTAAACGTCATGGTTCTATCTGCTGGACTGATGAAATTCTGAGGCTCAGAAATGATGCAAAAAGTCCATTAAAAAGAGATAAATGTGGACCCGCCTCTGTGGACTTCAAGCAACTTTACTCACATTTCTTTAGTAGAGATAACTTTTATTAAATTACAGATTTTTCCTGTAGTTTTCATGACTAATTTTAATGTATTTACTCTGTTTTTGTTGTTCTGCAGGTAGTAATCAGTAAAAGTCCATTTTATGGCTGTCATTTAAATATATTTACTATTTTATGGGTGATATTTGTGTGACTTTTCAACATCTGATCAACTAATGATGGTTCATAGTGTCTGTCTTTTTAAGCTGATGTTTTTGGTGTTTTACTGTTAAATCTTCATCTTTATTATGAGTCTGAAATGTTTCTTCAGCCCTCTGAGCCTCGCTGAGGGTTTCCCTGCCGTGTTTTATCTAAATGAGGCTGAACTCTGCCAGTTTTAGGTGTTTTCTAACAGGAACTCTCTTCCTGTCCTCAGCCAAAGCTTCCTGATGTGACTGTTGTGTCACAGTTCATTCATCCATGAAGACAGTCGCGCTTCCAGCAGCCTGGAGCTACACTTAGCGTGTTGAAGCTACACTTAGCGTGTTGAAGCTAAACATGCCGCCTCACATCAGCCGCAGAGCAACATGCGACACCAAGACGTGTTTTCTAACGCAACTGTCAGGAAGCATCTGGTCAGAGCCGAGGAGGAGAATAAAGACAGTAATGAGCCCAAAAACACAGCAGACGTGGTAAAGAAATGGTTCCATCAGGCTGGAATGAAGGTTCTAGAAGGAAGGTTCTGGAATGAAGGTTCTAGACTGAAGGTTCTAGAATGAAGGTTCTAGAATGAAGGTTCTGGAATGAAGGTTCTAGACTGAAGGTTCTGGAATGAAGGTTCTAGAATGAAGGTTCTAGACTGAAGGTTCTGGAATGAAGGTTCTAGAATGAAGGTTCTAGAATGAAGGTTCTGGAATGAAGGTTCTAGAATGAAGGTTCTGGAATGAAGGTTCTGGACAAAGGTTCTAGAATGAAGGTTCTAGACTGAAGGTTCTGGAATGAAGGTTCTAGAATGAAGGTTCTAGAATGAAGGTTCTGGAATGAAGGTTCTAGACTGAAGGTTCTGGAATGAAGGTTCTAGACTGAAGTTTCTAGAATGAAGGTTCTGGAATGAAGGTTCTGGAATGAAGGTTCTAGACTGAAGTTTCTAGAATGAAGGTTCTAGAATGAAGGTTCTGGAATGAAGGTTCTAGACTGAAGTTTCTAGAATGAAGGTTCTAGAATGAAGGTTCTGGAATGAAGGTTCTGGAATGAAGGTTCTAGACTGAAGTTTCTAGAATGAAGGTTCTAGACTGAAGGTTCTGGACGAAGGTTCTAGAATGAAGGTTCTAGACTGAAGTTTCTAGAATGAAGGTTCTGGAATGAAGGTTCTGGAATGAAGGTTCTGGACGAAGGTTCTAGAATGAAGGTTCTAGACTGAAGGTTCCGGAATGAAGGTTCTAGAATGAAGGTTCTAGAATGAAGGTTCTGGAATGAAGGTTCTAGAATGAAGGTTAGACTGGTCTCCCCAAAGTCAGAAAGACGACAAGTTTAGAAGAACTGAACCAATATTGTCCAGAGGAGTCAAAGATAAACCAGAAGATTGAAATCAGAAGAACCAAACTGCGGAGGAAACGTACAAATTTAGCCACATAATATTTCTATGTGAATGTAATGGTTCTGTTTGAGTCTAATTTGTTCTATTTAAACCGGATCAGAGGAGTCAGCAGCTGTAGTCGACTGGAATCACTGAGAAGCTATGAGGCCATGAGACAATGGAAATTAGATGGTTGTTGTGACAAAGATTATTGTGTTTCAGTGATTCCATAATAGGAAATTCATAGTTATAGGAGTAGACAGGCAGACAGACGGTTTGGATCCAAACAGGGAAAATATGTAAAATAAACATAAATTCTTAAAAAAAGACATTTGAAACCATAAAGTGAGTGAACCAAACTGGTTTCCTGATGAATAAAACATACATTTTCACCATAAACACTAATTTGCCTACAGACTACCCAGAATGCACCACTCTGACCAGAAGACGCCTCCATTAAACCTCATGTGAACGTCTGAGTTTCTGATGTAAGACGACGGTTTGACAGTATTGACATGAGGCTCCTCCATAGGAACACGTCCACATATATGTTCTGCGGCGTGTTCTCCGTGTTCCCATTCATCCATGTATAGATCCAGCTTTCACTCCATTTCCTCCACGGCAGCATTAGCATGAGAGAGACGCCGAGCGGATAAAACCGGAGACAAAAGTCCAGCTGTGAGATGAACGTGGATGAAGAATGGAACGGATCTCGTCTTCAGGCTTATTACCATGTAAATCACACACACACACACACACACACATCCAAACACAAACACACCAACACACACTCCTTTCAGCCCTCTGATTGGGCGTCAATCAATGAAGTTGGCTCCTGCCTGGTATTTTGATGAAGTTGGTTATTTATTGGGCAATGAAATTAAGTTAATTGCTTATTGGTATTTTAATTAAGTTTCTTTCTCGCTGGGTGTTTGAGTGATTTCTGGAGTATTTATTGGTATTTTAATGAAGTATTATTTGGCTGCAGACTCAGTGGGGGAGCAGCTGAACAGGCATACACACAGCAGGTGGCCCGAAAACACACACACACACACACACACACACACACACACACACACACACACACACACACACACACAACACACAAATACACAACGCAAAAAATACAGCAAACACATAGATCTCAGTCTTCTCTGTACTCTGATACTGTCGACGAATCCTTTAAAAAGACTCTGATCTACCTGCACTGTAAAACACCACCAGTGTGTTTATTTCTTTGTTTATTTATACTGTTTATTAATATTGCATTTAACAGATTTCAAGTCAAACCTGTTCAACAATTTACTGGTGTTTTTACAGATGACACTGTTTTGTTAAACTACAGATAATGTCTCGTACAATCATAGAAGAAAGGTGTTAATGTGCTTGTTGACGAGTTTTTAGTGTTTTACAGAGCATGATACTGCCACCACCATGCTGGATGGTCGGTTTGGTGTTGTTGGGATTAAATAAAGATCCACTCAAAACAGTCTGAAACCAGTCCTAAGGTCTAAAAGATCTAAAACCAGGACCAAAATCAAACCTAGACCAGTCCAAAAATGCTCAGAACCAGTTAGAATAGTCTGAAACCAGTCCTTCAAAGGTCAAAAATCAGTACAGAACCATGACAAAGCTAAATCTAAACTTTTATTTAAAAAAGTCCAAGATCCACTCCAGACAGTCTGAAACCAGTCCTACAAAGGTCTAAAACCAGGACCAAAATCAAACCTAAACCAGTCCAAAAATGTTCAGAACCAGTTAGAATAGTCTGAAACCAGTCCTTTAAAGGTCAAAAACCAGTACAAAATCAGGACCAAAACCAAACCTAAACTACTCCTAAAAAAGTCATTATTGAGTCAATTTTGGTCATTTTTGCATCAACTGAGGCAGCTTCTAAGTTCAGGTCAATGATGTTCCTCTCCAGATCTTTGCTGAGCTCCTCAGACTTTCCCCCATAGAGTTTGGGTCTAATGAGTGGATGTGATGGTTCTGTTTAAACTGATCAGAGTCAGCAGCTGTAGTCGATCAGAATCACTCAGGAGAATCTAAGAGGCCACGAAACTAAGGAAATTCAATTACCACAACTTTATATCAACAAAACTGATCATTCAAGTTGCTGTTTATATATTTATGGCCCAGCAGATGTTGGTCATATTTCCAGAAAACATTTAATAAATCTATGAAAGAACCCAAATACAGGATTGTTTTTCTGACAAAGATTCATGTTTCAGTGATTCCGTCATAAATTCAGTGAAAGGAATCACTGGAGACTAAAGACTGATCATAAACATGGACTTTATTCATTGAGCGGTTGCACGTTGTAAAAGAACAAATTAATACTTATTAAAATACAGATTTTTATATTTGGACATTATTTACACTCTTTGCTTTTGTTTTTTTGTTTTACAGTTGTGTCAATTAACGCCTTTTCTGCGATTTTAGATGTTAACTGTAATTTAACAAACAGGGAAAATAAGAGAAAAAATGAATGTACTAATTAATAAACCGACCAACAGAAAACCAGTTTTGATCAGTAATAAGAAAAAACGCCGATAAAACCAAACACTTCATGAAGCCCTGTGGTCACATCCACCATATGCAGTTTGGGTTTTCACATTTTAATTCACATTTAAGTGGCTGCTGATGGAATAAAGCTGATTTCTGAACTAATTCTGTCGGTTCCTGAGTACTAGTTAGTGTCTTAGAGCCTGGTTAACCCGTTAACTAATTAAAAATCTGACTGTGAGGATCAGCGGGAGGTGAATGAAATGAAGGAAGAGATGGAAATAATCCATCTGCAAATACACACACACACACACACACACACACACACACACACACACACAGGTCTGGTTTATATTCCCCGGAGTCAGACGAACATTGAAAGTGTGAGGAAATAACAAGGGACCGAGTCATTTAATTTGACTTCATGTAGTGTCAGAGTGTGTGTGTGTGTGTGTGTGTGTGTGTGTGTGTGTGTGTGTGTGTGTGTGTGTGTGTGTGTGTGTGTGTGTGTCTCGGGGCTCTGGTGGATCACAAGCTCTCCGACTCGGGCCGATAATCAGTCCCCACACTCTTTCTTCCAGCGGTCGGAGGTTTGGGGTGATGGAGGCTGCAGCCCATCGGAGGTGGCAGAAGATAATGAAGCTCTGTGTTTTCAGCGCCGCCCCACAGGTGGAGCCCACACTCTGAGAGCAGCCGGTTACCTGCAGGGTCCTGGGGGAGCTCAGGTGAGGAAGAAGCCGGCCAGGTGAGTAGAACCGAAGCAGGAACAGAATTCAGTCTTATAAACCTGAATGTTCCAGATAGTTTACATCCTCTGCCCTGAACCCAGCGGAACACCTCTGGACTGTTCCTGGTTCCATGAGAAAATACCTAGAAATGGAGGACATTTATGTTCTAAAATACCTGGAAACCTGTCCAGATTCCTCCAAATTTAAAAAAATGTCTTGAAATTGCCCATAATAACTTCAAAATTGTAATTTACAAAGATTGTCCAAAAATGTGTAGGAACCTGTCCTAGATTACTCAGATCTGTCCACAGTTTCTCATCTGAAGTTAGTCAAATTAAGCCCACAAGAAGATAAAGATTGCCCCAAATACCTGGAAACATGTTCAAAATGACTCCGAATTTTAAAAAATGTCTTGAAATGTGTCAAACATGTCTTGAAATGGCCCACAATAGCTTAAAGTTGTCCAAAATATCTTGAAACTTGTCCAGTGTCAGACAAATACTGTTCAAAAATACACTAAAATGTTCAGAATGCTGCTATAGTGTCTCCATAATGTTCCTGTCAGTGGTTATCTATGGATGGATCCATGTTCTACTAAAATACAGTCTTTGGTCCACATTTCTCCACCTGTTGATGCTCTAACATCAAGAATCTGATGGTTAAAGTTTGACCAAACAGGGTTGCAGGTTTTTAGACATTTCAACTTGAAATCTGTCCAAAACGACACAACTTGTCCACAATCAGCTATAGATTGCCTAAAATGACTTGAAACCTGTCCACAGTTACAACAAAATGGTCTAAGAGGACCAAATCTGTAAAACTATTATCAAAATCTGCTCAGAAATCATTTAAATCGTCCAGAATGACAGTCATGGTTAGTTATTGACCCTTTGAGAAGAGACAGAATCGTTCCCAACAGATCTGAATGAATGAATGGATGAATGGATGAATGGATCCAGTTTAATTATTGGACCTTAAAAATGAAGACGTGATAAATGTTCAAAGGTTCTATAGGTTCCAGGTGGTTGAGGAGTTCAGACATCCAGAGTCTGATCTCAGCTTTTTATCTCATTTTAGCGTGTCTTTGCCCATTTCATCTCATTTATATCTTATTTTATCTCATCTCATTCTTATCTTTTGTTATCTCATTTATCTTATCTATTTTTGATCTCAGTTCATTTTTATCGTATCTTATTTTATCTCATCCTATCTTATTTCATTTTTATCTCATCTCATTTTTATTGCGTCTTATTTGATCTTCTTTCATTCTATCTTACCTTTCTATTTTATCTTATTTCATTTTATCTTCTCTCATCTAATCCTATCTTTTCTCATCTCATCTCGTTTTATCTTGTCTTGTCTCATTATATAGTATCTCATCTCATCTCATTTTTTCTGTTATTTCTTCTTATCTCGTTTTTGTCTGATCTTATTTTCATCTCACGTTATCTCATCCTGGCTAATTTCCGCTCCAAACGTTCCAGATGATTTCATTTTTTTTACTGTGATTGATTGGATATTTCAGAAGCTTTGTTGACATATTCCACCTCAGAACCGGACTCTTTGTCTCATATCCTTACTTAGCTGCTCAGATAGCGGTTCTACCAGCCTTCAGCAGCAGTGAACGGGTCAGAATAATGATTTCTGGCGGTTCCTCTGTTTGGTCCTGAACCCGGTTCTTCAGAGTGTAGCGTCTCAGCGGGGCTCTGCTGTGTGACACACAGACTGACAGATCCACGGAGGTGACAATGTAGAATAATGCAATCTGTATGGACAGAGTCATCACAGCGGCTCCATAGGAAGGCGGCAGGAATGTAGATAAGGAGGTTATGTGTGAGGACCAATTTATTCTCCTTGGCAGGGTGGGAAGCGTTCACATGTCTGGATGACAGCAGAAGTCTCAATAATGAAATCTGCTCAAAGTGTATTTGTGTCCAGAGAGGTGACACGTAGGATGAAGAGCAGCTGCCGGGTAACGATGAGCGTCTTTACATCTTTATTTATCCTCCGACTGCACGTGGAAACGCAGCAGCAGACGGACTGTAAGGAGGTGTTGTTGATTGAAACAAGCAGAGAGTCGAGGTTAACAAACCTGATCTGAACTGGTTCTCTGCTGTGACACAACAGCAGCTTTATCAGCATGTAGAGCACAGGAAGAGGCAGACATCCTGTAGGTTTATTTATCTGTAACTATTAAAGCTGAAACCAGCTCCTGTAGCCACAAAGAGAAGCGCCATGTTTAGCTCCTTTAAGACTGTTCTCTACCAGATCTGAGCTTAAATCACACTCATTCATCAAAATCACTCTATTCTATGTTTCATTTCAAAATTCTCTATCAGAGTCTGTAAAAACTGAAATTCTTCCCTCCTGGCTCCTCCTCTCTGTGACACATCAACTTTATCAGCACGTAGAGCAAAGAAAGATGAAGAAGATTCTGTAGGTTTATAAGAATTAAAGCTGTAACTACCTCCTCTACCTCCGGATTTTAACCGTCTGACCAACAGCTGGAAGCTTTGAGAGCCTTGCTGGCATCAGGCAGAACCTGTAAACACAAAGACAATCATCATTTTTGACAGTAATCTTAACGTACACTTTCATCAGGAAAACTAAGCTCCAGTTCAGATTTCAAGTCCTTAAAACTTCAAAACACGTCTTTGTGCTCCTAATTATTCATGAATTAAAGAGCTTTCATTGCAGAGGAAACCTTAATTCCTGTAAGTCCGTAGTTTGTGGTTCTCTGTAGATGAAACTGATGAACCAACAGATGATGCTGTGAACGGTTGGTTCCATCGCTCAGCTCCATCTCCACATCCTGCTCCTTCCAGGTCTTCCTTCGGTCTTCTCGTCTCTGATTCCTGCGTTTCACTGTTTTGGAGGATTTTGAATAAAGTGTGTAAATTTTGGGAGCTGTTAAAAACAGCATTCATGTTTTTGTTGCTGCTTTCCACAGTAGAGACCTGTAGCTCTGTGTTCCTCGTCTCCTCCTCCATGCCTTCCATCCTGTTCCTTCTCATCCTTTTCCCTCCGTGCTGGTTGAAGATAAATCCATTAGTTTTCTGAACTTTGTGTTTGTGCAGGTTTGCAGCTGACAGACGGTACAGATGTTATTAACACCTGGACAGACACACACCTGCTCTGACGGGACTTTTACCGCGTTTTTGTGAAGCTTTGACGGATGCTGTTTGTTTGTGTTGGTCTGTGTGTGCTGTTTGTTTTGTGTCTTTCTGCTTCTGTTGTGTGTTTGTGGAGTGACATTTTTCCACTGCAGGTGTGACATGCGTTCCCCCGGCGCTGCAGCGATGCTACCTGCCTCCCACACACACCTTCCGTCCACCTCAGTCGCAGCTCCGCCGCTCGACAAGCTAATTTAGCCAATTACACGCAGGTGTGATGCTAATTTCCCCGAGCTGGCAGCGGCTCCTGGAGGAGGTAAAAATAACATAATTACACCCATCTGTCCCCGAGCAGGGAGGCTGTCCCACTGGGTGTCGGCTCCACAAAACACACACCGGAGAGGAAAAACACACTGTTGGCTGGATAATGGAGCGGAGACAATGGACGGAGTGTGTGTGCAGGAATCCAGCCTCAGTCGCTTTTTCTCCTCTTTGTTTGAAGCTTTCAATGGATTTTTAGCGATACACAGCAATTTCCCCCCAAGAAAAGAAAAACAGAGTTTTGGTGCGGCGGGATAATTATGTGAAGCTGTTTTCAGAGGCTGAAGGAAGGAGGAGAGAATGCAGACTGAAACACAAAACACAGCGAGGTCACAGCAGACGACAGAAAAAACGGAGAGACGCTTTAATCCTGCAGCAACAAGCAGCGAACAAGTTTCTCTGCAGACGTTAAACAGCACATTTAAGCTCCACACTTCTGGCTCTCTAGAAACTCATTCATTCCTGATTTGTTGGACATTTTCATCACGTACAGGTCGTCCATCAAGGCAGCTAGAACATCCAGGAGGTGCAGAAAAGTCAAATTCAGTCCCAATAAAGACTGCAAGACCAAAATCTCCACCTAGTTCATGGTTCCACAGCTGCACCAGCACTTTACCAATCAGTCCATCAGTAGGATCATCATGACCAATAAAACCAACTGACTGCATCAATCACTGATCTTTTAGAGAGTGGTAGTATTTAAGGGTCGTCCAGAACATCCAGGAAGTACAGGGATGGATCTCCTACCAGTTCTTTGCCTCTAAAGCACCGACTCTCTACAGGAAAGCTGCTTCCAGATTAGGCACAATCACTTTGCTGTTCTAGAGCCAAGAACTCTTCAAAATATGTATATAGGTTGTGACCAAGAAGACCTGCTGAAGACGATGGAAAACTCAGATTGAGTCCAACTGAAAGCTGGAAGATGGTTCAGCCACAGACTTATCTTCTCAACAGACCCTAACATCAGACCGGTTCCTCTGGTGCAGATCTCAGCAGATCTTTTCCTGGATGAAGAACAAACTAAGCATGCTGACGAGCATAAAGGTGCCTCCAGTAACGGTAGGTAGATGTTCTGATCAGCTGATCTGTAGAAGAGCCTGAAACATCCAAACGTCTTCTTCAGGGCAGATTGACGGCAGCTACTCCTGTCAGAAGGTTTGGATGGATGATCGTAACCAACTGGAGACAACAAAAGAACTCAAAGAAACGTTTGGATCCTGCAGCAAGAAGCAGAGATGAAGCTCCTCTGCAGGAACATCATCATCTCACATCAAATCTGGAACCATTAGAGTCTCCACAGTTTGACTGATCGCTGATTAATCACTGACAGTTTGTCCTTCTTCATCATCCATCAGTGAGGAAACATCTCTTAGTGTTGAACATCCAGAAGAACAGAAGGTCAGAATCAGTCCAACTGAAGTATGCAGACCAGAATGTAAACCAGATCTTCACACTTAGACAACCAAAGAACCATCTGATGGGACAAAAACTGGTTCCAGTGCAGCGGCGACACATTTAGTTGATGTCGATGGAAACATCCAGGATGGAAACATCAGCTGAACATCTGTAACTCAGAGACGTCTTCTGTTAGTAGGACTTAGTTACAATGATGGAAAATATGTTTAAAATGACTCAAACTCTGATTAAAATGTCAAAATAGTGAGCAAAATGACTCAAAATATTCTCCAAAATTAGTCCAGAATCACTCAATGTTTGTTTAAAATCATAAAAATGTTTTTAATGAAGTGAAATTTAAAGTCACAGACATTTGTCCAGAAATGACTCAAAATTTGCCTTTATGACAAAAAATTGTCCTTAATTAATGAACCTTGTGTAAAATGACTCAAAACCAATTTAAAATGACAAGATTTGTCTAAAATCTGCTTAAAATGACCAAAATAAATTGTCTTAAATGGCTGAAACTTCTCTGGAATAAGAAGAATTCATCCAAAAATTGCCAAAACTAGTTTGAAATGACTCAAATTTTGATTAAAATGTCAAAATATTGAGCAAAATGATTCAAATCATTCCCCAACATATGTCCAAAATCATTAAAATGTGTTTTAATGAAGTGAAAGTTGTTTAAATGACAGAAATTCATCAAAAAATGAATCAAAATTTGCTCGGAATGACAAAATATCGTCCAAAGTGACTTGTAATTACTCAGTGTTTACTTTTATGACAAAAAATTACCTTAAATGACTGAAACTTGATTAAAAGGACTCAAAACCAGACTAGAATGACAAAACAAACAAAATTAAATGAAACGTGTCTGAAATTACAAAAATCCATCTCAAATGATCAAAAATTACTCAAAACCAACAACAAAACAAAATGAGATACATGGATCTATTAAATTAAAAACAGGGTTTGTAGACGAGGCTGAGCAGCTTCATCAGGGTTGGTTTTAACTCTCAGCAGGTCAGACTGACAGGTCAGCAGATTTCAGCTGAACTGCAGGAAGAGTTTTCACTGGAGGATGGAAAATAATTCAGAAAATATCTGCTCTGGTCCTGTTTTCAGAACTGTCAGGTCTGTTATGATTTGATTTGATCTGTTTCAGTTTAAAATACTTTTAGAATCTGAAAGAACACTCAGAATTAATAATTCATCAAGGTGAAGGAGTTTGTAGTCAGAGATCAATCAGTCAATCAATCAATCAATCAATCAATCAATCAATCAATCAATCAATCAATCAATCAATCAATCAATCAATCAGACTTTAGTTGAACTGCAGTTTCCACCAAATAAAAGTTAACACAGCATGATTTCCACAGCAGAAGAAATAAAAGCTATAAAGTTATTTATATTTCCACTAAATCTTTGGGTTTTAAACGTGCAGCTTCTGACTGAATCTCTTTAATGTCTGGTCTGTTGGCGCCACCTGATGGTGACTTTGTGTAACAGCAGCTGCAGAGTTTACGAACCAGATCCAGTTCATGTAGTAATATGAAAGATTTTATGTATTTAGATTTCAATATTTTCCTTTAATTATGTATAAAAACATTTTGTTTGAAGCAGGATTGTTAATTCTGAAGCTGAAAAGCAAAAGTTTGTGTAAAAACTTATAAAATAATTTTAAAAAATGCTTTCGATTGTAGAGGAAAAGATCATTTTTGCAGCTCAGTGTAGTTTTTTCATGTTGTGGTTTTATTAAGAAAAGATGAAAATAATGAATAATGAATGTCAGATATTCTGAGACTGTTTGATTTCAAAAATAAAAGTCTTCATCGCTGTGCTGAATGTAACTGGAACAGATTTAGATCAGCATAAACATGGACTGGAACAAACTCTCTCTTGACCCTGTAAAACCCAAATATAAAAAAAGCAAAAATAATCATATATTATTTTAATAATAGTGATTTTTATATATATATATATATATATATATATATATATATATATATATATATATATATTGTTTTTGGTATTTTTCTATATTTTTCTATATTTGTATACAAACATGAATAATAGTATTTATCGTGTGTATATATATATATATATATATATATATATATATATATATATATAAGAAAATAATATCACGCCTAAATAAAAATATAACTATAATAATAATGAAAAAAATGTAAAAAAAATAAAACTGATGTATTTTTACAGTGGATTTTACAGAGTTGAGACACAAAACCGTTACACGCAATAAAAAACAAAATAAATAATTTCTTCACCAGCTTCATCGGTTTTTCTGTCTTTTTATTTCTGTATTTTCTTGTTTTTGTGGTTAATTTATTTTATTGCAGCTGCTGCTCTGACCACAAGGAGGCGCTGATGAGTCTCCGCCCCGTTTTACCGCCTGTGGCCAATCAAACTGTAGAAGAAAAAAGCCGGAAGCGGAAGTCGTTAGTCGCTTACTGCTAACACGTTAGCATCTCATGTTTTCGTAAGTCGGACGTTTTCCAAACATTCAAAATGAACAAACTGAGTAAATCGCAGGATTTTGACTCGTATGAGATCGAGGAGCCGAGCGACGAGGAGCGAGCAGAAAGCAGGTAAATAAAGTTTTATTTCAAAAGATTTATTTCATTTTAGCTTTAGCGCCGTGAAGCTAACAGAGGCTAAATGCTAACATGTAAACAAACCGGGACACGCTGGAGTCAGTAAAAGCTGCTTCATTTAACCGGTCATTATTATTAGAGCTGCTTCATTTACACGTTTATTATAGTAGAAAAGTCTTTAACCTGCATAAATCGGTTTTACTTATCTGTAAGCTAAACTCACAGCTACATGTCAGTAAAACAAATCAGCTCTGATAGGGAGGTTAGCTCTGGAGTTACGATTGTTTTTAACATTACACGATAATTTTTAAAACTTATTTCTTCAGTGTTTTTGCATGTAAATGTTAGAAAATCTTCAAAATACCCAGTGTGATATCCACAATCCACAGTGTTACCTTGAACTGTCTTGTGTTGTCCAAAACCTCAGAGATTTTTTACTTTAATACCAAAGATGAAGTTAAAAAAAAGAAGCTGTAAATTCTCATATTGAAAATCAAAAACCAACCTGGAAGCTTTGCTGAAACACTAAAATTATTTTTCACTTTTCAAAATCTACACACTAATATAACTGTAAAAATATCTAACAGGTACTAATAGATTTAGAAATACTGATGATCAAACTTTATGTCCTGTAGAGCTGCAGTTATTAATTGATTAGTTAAATTGATCAGGTATTAAATAAATCAGTAAATATTTTGTTAATCCTTTGAGTTATTTTTAAATAACCGATAAAACAGTCTGAGTTCTTTTAAAATGTGAATATTTTCAGGTTTATTTCTTCCTCTGTGACAGAAAAATGAACTTTGGATAAAACAAGACATTTTCCATCCTGGACTCTGACAAACGCTGATCAATATTTCTTAGTTTTTCTGACATTTAGAAACCAATCAACTGATCACTTGATCCAGATAATAATGGACAGATGAGTCATAAGGACAATAAATGATAGCTGCAGCCGTATTGATCCACAAACAGAACCAAAACTGAATCTGATCAAAATGTAATAATGTGTCTGAATCCAGAGTGAGAGTTTTGCAGAAAGTTTAAATGTTTTTGAATAAAAAAATGAACAGAAGTGCTGATCATCAGTAGACAGAGTTGGATGAATCACAGCTGGATTTTCTTCTTGTTGTCTGAAGATAAAGTGAAGCAGAACAAGAACCTTCTTCTCTGTGTTTCAGCTCAGAAGATGAGCTGGACATTCTGCTGAACGGGACTCCAGACCAGAAGAAGAAGCTGATCAGAGAATATCTGACCGGGGAGAGCGAGTCGTCCAGCGAGGACGAGTTTGAGAAAGAGATGGAAGCAGAACTGAGCTCCACCATGAGGACAATGGAGGGAACCTGGAGACCAGCAGCAGGTGAGAGTTTCCTTCAGCTGCCCTGAGAAGACTTCAGGTGGTGATCTAAGTCTGTGTTTAACTAAAACTAGCATTTAATAAAGATTCATGTTAAAATCTGGTGTTTGGAGACTTTCACTGATCAGAGTTACACATTTATGGTCGAAATAAACCAGAACTGTTATTAGATTAAATCTGGTCCCCACATTTTTGTTTGCAGCGTTAGAGTTCCTAAAAAGACAAACACTACTGTTCAAAAGTCTGGAGTCACTTAGAAATGTCCTTCTTGATGAAAGAAAAGCTTTTTTTGTTGAATGAATGATAAATCCAGTGTAGACATTGTTAATGTGCTAAATGACTATTCTAGCTTTTCTTTTTAGTGTATTTTTGCTATATTTTTGAAAAAATATTTTTACTGTACTTTCACTGAATTTTTTTTACCATAATTTGATTGTATATTTTTACTGTATATTTTCCAAATTTTTACTATATTTTTCGATATTTTTACTGTATTTTTGTATACTTTTACTGTATTTGAACAGTGTTTTTGCTATATTTTTTACTGTATTTTACTAAATTTTTGCTGTATTTTTATAATAGTTTTACTGCATTTATACAATGATATTGCTGTATTTTTATTTGAGTTTTACTGTATTTTTACTGGATAATTTCCGAATTTTTACTATATATTTTTACCAAGTTTGAACAATATTTTTACTAGGTTTTTGCTTGATTTTTTGCTATGCTTTTACTGAGTTTTTCCTGTGTTTTTCCTATATTTTTACTCTATTTTTATAGTCATTTACTGTATTTTTATGATATTTTCACTGTATTTTTTCTGTATTTTAATTGTATATTGCTGTATTTTTCCTGTTTTTATTGTAAGAAATGTCCAGTTTAACCCCCCAGTCCTCTGAGGCACATTAATCCTGTTTTATCAGGCAGTTCTCCATCTTATTAACGTGTTTATTCTCCAACAGAAACCTCAGAAGGAGGAGGAGGGGGTTCTGGTTCTGGACTTCCAACCCCTCGGATGTACGATAAAGTTTACTTTGACTCAGACTCAGAGGAAGAAGACACGGCAGGTTAGAAGAACTGGTTTATAAATACATGTTCAGGATTCATCGTTAGTTTCTAACCGTTGGTTTCCTCCTCAGGCAGCTCCACCGGTCGGAGGCGGAGCCAGCGGAGGATCCTGACCAATGACGAGCTGCTGTACGACCCAGACGAGGACGAGCGGGACCAGGCCTGGGTGGACGCCCGGAGGAGAGCGTGAGACGACAGATTTAATCAGTCTTTAGTGATAAAACCCAGAGCGGGGGACGACGGTCACTGAGCCTCTTCTGTTCCTGTTCAGATACAGCAGGAAGCGACCGGCGGCGCTCCGATCTCAGCCTCGACCACATCAGGGTTTACCGAGCAGCGACGCCGTCCTCAACTGTCCCGCCTGCATGACCACGCTCTGCCTCGACTGTCAGAGGTCAGAAATGAACGTGTTGCTGTTAGACTGAGGTTCATTTTAAAGTCCTGCAGCTCCTCTGTAAACCAGAACACCATGAAGGAGAGAGAAGGATGGAGCTGTCTTCTGGCAGCAGGAAGTCAGAAAATAATGAAGGTTTATTTGGTTATTTATTGTAATTTACTCAATATTTTAGAAACCTTGAATGTCCAGAATGATTCAGAATTTTCCATAAATGATCAAAAATGGCTTAAAGTGTTTCCAGGATGACTTGAGATCTGACGTAAATCAATCCAAACGTGTCCAAAATGACAGTTTGCCCAAATTTTCTTAAAAAGTTCACAAAATGACCTAACTGTGTCCAAAATGTGTCAAAAATGCCCTAAAATCTTTGTAAAAGGACTAAAAATGTGTCCAAAATGACAAAAAGTCTTACTTTTTCTTAGCTTCTGTCTCGTTTTTCTTCACTGTGGTTCAGAGACGTCTGCTATCAGCAGGACTCAGTGAGAATGATGGAAAATACTGACAATTACTTAAACTTTGCTTAACAAATCTAAATATTGAGTAAAATGTCTCAAAACTTTCTAGAAAATTCGTCCAGAATCACTACTGTTGGTGTTTGTGACAAAAAAATTATCTCAAATGACTGAAACTCGTCTAAACTGACCCACAAGCTGTGTACAACATTTGTCCAATATCTACTTAAAATAGTAAAAAAAAAGTTGTCTAAAATGACTGAAACTTGTCTCGAATTGCAAAAAATCATCTAAAATTCCTTCAAAATGAATCCACGTCTTCTGGAAGTTAAAATGATCGAAACAGGAACAAGAAACAGTTCTTTTATTGTTTTTTTAAACAAAATGTGAAAAACCTGCACATTATTTCCTAACAGAAGTCGCCTACGCTGGATAAATGTCGTCTCCACAAACTGTAAAGATGTTTAACTGTTGATGCTTTTACAGAATCAACAAACTCTGAGACAAACGACACAAAACAGAACAAAAAAGAGACAAAAATGAGGCAAAGAAGTTACAAAGCAACAAAAACATGAGACGAATGACAACAAACAGCAAAAACAGACAAAATATTACAAAAATGAGACACAAAAGAACAATCTAGTATTTTACTTTCTGATCCAAACAACTTGTCATGGTCTATAAATGATTTTAAATTTATACTTTTACTAATTTACAATCTGCAGTTAATGTCTTCTCTGGAGTTTTTCTGGCACTTTACAGGTTAACTGTGTGTGAAAAAATGAATCTCCAGATAATTAAACCAGTCAAGTCAAGTTGTGTTTGAACTGATTTCTGCTGCTGAAGTGAGAATCTTCAGTTTTATTCCCTGACAAATGTCGACTTATTCGTGTGCTTTGTGTTCAGACATGAGAAGTACCGGACTCAGTACCGAGCCATGTTTGTGATGAACTGCACGGTGAAGAAGGACGAGGTTCTGAGGTACAAGAACCAGGAGGACAGGAAGCAGAGGAGGAGGAAGAGGAGGAAGGACCAGCAGACCGAAGCTCAGACGGACCAGACTCCCGACCCGACGCCGGCCGGGATGGAGGCCGACGAGGTGTACCACCCGGTGCAGTGCTCCGAGTGCTCCACAGAGGTGGCTGTGCTGGATAAGGACGAGGTCTACCACTTCTTCAACATCCTGGCCAGCCACTGCTGACACCAGATGGACCTTCTTCATCTGCTCAGTCTGATCTGAAGCTGGAACAGATACTGGACTCTCGTAAGAACCAAGGAGAGCTGCAGCAGGTCAACTCAGACAGACTCTAAAATGTTGTGTTGTTGCTCTGAATGTTCAGGATGTGGAAGTATTAAAATGTTGGTGGGCTGAAGTCATCTTAAATAAATCCTTCATGAAGCAATGAATCGTCAAAACAAGACACAAAGTGACAAAAACGAGACAAAAATGACAAAAATTAGACAAATCAAGACACAAAATGACAATTGAGACAGAAAGCGACAGAGACAGACACAAAATGACAAAACGAGACACAGGTAGACTGAAATCATCTGTAAATAAATCATCAGTAGATGTTCCAGATGTTCCTCTAAGTTCTACCTGCAGATATTCAGCCTGAAAGAACCAGAAACCAACAGAACCAGCGGCAGAATAGACCTCTGGAGCCGAATTAGTTCATGTTTAAATCATTTCTAAAATATATCAGGACTAGTGAGGAATAAAATACAAACAGTTATCAGTTGATTCCAGATGATCCAGATGTTGGTTGTTGAGCTGCTGTTAATAGTTTAATCCACTTTATGTTCATCGGTTTGAACTAAACGCAGAAACAGAGACAACTTCAGTTATCCTGATAAAGAACATTTATAAATAAAAAACTTTTCATTGATTTACTGGTTTATTTGTTCTTCTTTCATTTCATTTTTTTAACAAACCTATTTTCAATAAACCTTTGGTTCATTTCATCTCACATCATCTAATACTATTTTTATCATTACTAATGTTATTTTTATTATTATCGTCATTAGGAGCCGCTCTCTACTTTCATCTAAACTTTATTTAGGGATAAATAAACAGGAACTTCGTGGTTTGCGTCACTCTGTGAACGAGGAGCTGTGATTGGCTGAAGCGGGGGCACCTTCTGATATGACGTCACACGCCGCTGCTCGGAACCCGGACGGAGGAAACGGAGCTAACTAGCGGATAAATTCGGACCGTCATGGCACTGGGAGACTGTTGGAAGCAACTGTCCTGGTTCTACTACCAGTACCTGCTGGTGACGGCGCTCTATATGCTGGAGCCCTGGGAGCGGACGGTGTTCAGTATCCTTCACCGAGCTTACGGCCGCCAGACGCGGCGGGACTGTCGAGCTAACATGCTAACACTAGCCAGGATGTCAGCGCAGCTAACCTAGCTTTAGCTAACTTAGACTTTTCTTTGTTTACATAAATTAAAGCAGATAGAGTTATTTCATATTCACCAGTTAAGGCTAGTAACACTCGTCTTGTGTTTTATAGCTAATTCTGCGGATTTATCATGTAAAATAACTCGCGTATGTTTTCGTTTAAAAGAAAAAGTTTCGCCAACTGCTCACATGTTGGAAGAAAAAACGGTTTTATGACAAAATGGCCTCATTTATAATCTTTTGATTAATGCCGAATGAAAGAAGCACTTAAAGTGTTTAGATTACAGCTGAAAGCCTTGTTCTACCTGGTGTCTGTATTTACCTGCAGGCTAAAAATCGTAAACACCTGAAACCTGTTATGGGGTTTTGCATAAGAAAGTCAAACTGCTTCCTTGTTGTTGCCATGTTGGTCTGAAGAGACAGAAATATGTTTGTAATAACAGTCATGTGTCACTGCCGAACTATAGACTGAACACTAAGTACTAGAGAAGGTATGAGGTTTTATTCTACTACTTTTTAATCTTTTGTGCGTTTAAAATTCGTTTAAAAGGTAGAATTCTTAACGAGGCGTGTGGGCGGTGTCGATGCTAAGCTAGCTGCTGATCCACTGTCAGGTGATTAGCACATGCTGGTTACATATATTCTAGTTGTTCTTGGTCTTGTAGCTCAACTGAGAGGTTCACCTTCACTCCGTCAGGTAACAGAGCTGCTGTTATTAATAAGTAAATCTGAGATCTGTGCGGTAGGAAACTCCTCAGAATCATCCGATTTACCTGAAGGATCAACTTCCTGTAGCTGGTGTCGGTCACCTGGTGTCTCCCCTCAGGCTCAGGTGTGTTTGTTATGGAATGTCACTGAGCTGCTGTATGTTAATTTTTCAGACATGTAAACTCTGTTTAGAATAATTATTGTTTTTCAAGCTGAAATATTTCATTTTGTGTCATAGACAGGTGAAAAACTGACTTGTTTAGATGTTAAACTCTCCTGGTTTACAGCTGTGATGATGAATGTGGACGTGACAACAGATGGAGGACGTTTAACTATGACTCCAAAGGTTCATCAGTCAGTCCAGATGTTTACTCCACTTCTTTAGAAGAGCCTGTGGTTGTTGAAGATTGATGTGGATTTAGTTCTACAGTTTCATCTATCAGATGCTTTCATCTAAAGCGACATCCATCTGAGAGCAGATCCAACACCAGCAAGGCTTTAGTCAGGAGAAAGCAACCTGGAGATGAACCATAGAACAGGTTCAGTGTGGTGATAGGACCGTGGTGTCTACAGGAAGTACAGATGGAATAGGAATTTATTTGTTACTGCTTTTAGGTCACGGTAAAGGTGTTCGGTGAATAGCTGGTTTTAGTCTTTTCTTAAAGACTGAACAGAGTTTGGTAACTGGTTCCACCACCGGGGAACCACAGAGGACAAGAGTCCAGCTATAGACCGGCCCTGTTGTGGTGGTTGGATCAGGAACCTTTGGTTGGCTTCATATTCAATTCAATTAAGTTTTATTTATACAGCGTCAATTACAGTCAAATCGTCTCAAGACGCTTTACAGAACCCATATGCCTGACCCCCAGAGCAGCCCAAAGGTGACAGTGGCAGGAAAACACCCTTTTAACAGGGAAGAAACCTCGAGCAGAACCCAGCTCTGAAATGTGTTTAAAATAACTTGAAACCTGTCCAAAATGACCTCAAACCTGTCTAAAATAACTAAAAACTTGTCCAAAATGACTTGAGACTAGTTGAAGTTTAATCTGAAGCATCAGAGACTCGTTGCCTTGTCCTCCTGAACTCGTCCTTCAGACTCGCTGCTCGTCTCCGTGGCTGCCATGGCCGTCTACACCGGATACGTCTTCATGCCGCAGCACATCATGGCCATCCTGCACTACTTCGAGGTGGTCCAGTGACTCCGCCCCCTCACCTGTCTGTCCTTCTCCTGGCCGTCAGTCCTGGAGCCTCAGATCTGAACTGTTGAGGACCTGGAGCTGCTGGACGAAGGTGTTTCTGGTCTTCCTCACGGTTAGAAGACGTCTGAAGGACAGAACTGTCGTCTCTCCGGTCTGAGAGCCAAATCCGATCATTAGATGTTCAACTTTCTGTCCACTTCAGAGTCTTCTGTCTCCACAAACCGTCTGTAATAAGAAACATGTTTGATCTCTACGTCTTTGTTTGTGTCTGAAACCTTCTGGTAAACCAAAGACTGTGAACTGGTCCAGTCCCTGAGTCCTTCTGAAGCACAACGTTCAGCCGGTTTCCTTTTGAGGCGTCTTCTCTGAACCGGTTTCAGCAGGAATCTGAATCTGTTGACTCTAAGCTGTCAGACGCTGCTCGGTGTCGCAGCTTTCAGATTTCAGGTCGTCTTTCAGCCCTAAGATGTAAAAAATCAGCTGCAGATGAAGACATTAAATCCAAATCTTTCTCAGTTTCTGCTGCTCTCGGATCAGTTTCATTGGAAGCAGTAATATTGTGATATTTTTTCTTGTTTTTTGTCCTTTTCTTTCCCGTCGTTTGTCCATTTTTTTTGTCACTTTGGAACATTTTTTCCATAAATGACACTCTGGTCGATCTGCATCTTTATGAGCTGAAATAACTTCAGTTTAAACTCCAAACCTGCTCACAGGAAACATTCCAGAAAGACAATAAATCTCTTTAACCAGTTTTTTTGGTTCATTTTCTTGAGTATAGTCGACTTTTTTTGTTCAAATAACAGTGAAATAAAGATTTCTGTCTCCAATTAAAGATCATGTATTCAGTGAGAAATAAACTAAACTTTAGAAGCTTTTTAATGTTTCAGATAAAAATGTTTTTAGAGAAAACGGCTCCAGAGTTTCTGTAAAAATGGAACATCTGGAGGAGAGTTTGGAGCAAAGGGACGGATTTTCCTCCAGAGAATCTGAAGACTTTCAGTTTGTTTAATATTTCTGAGGAAGCTCAGCAGAGACGGTTTGTTGTGGATTTAATGTTAATACAGAACAGAAAACTTTATTTAAAACCACTCCTCAGATGACGGTTTCTTCTTTTGGCACAGAAACTTCAGATGAATTCCATTTGTTCGTGATCTTTCTGTCCTCTCACTGCCTCTGGAAATGATTTGATCCTGAACTGTATTTTCCTCAGCTGTGTATAAACTCTTGTAAACATATTTGTAAAGTTTTCTAGTGTAGATGAGATGTTTGTGTGTTTGTGATGCTACAAATGAGAACATTAAAGGGAGCTTTCTCTAAACTCACGGCTTTACGTTTCATCATCTTTAGTTCATTTACAGGAATCAAGACTGAAGATTCTGCTGATCATTTCTAAAGTTGTGTTTTTATAAAATGTCTGCAGCTGCAACTTTTACAGTCCAGAATTTAAAACTGCAGAAAACTCTTGTTTAATCCTCTGATACCAGGAGTGTCCAACATGAGGCCCGTGGTCCAAAAGCGGTCCTCCAGAGGGTCCAACATGAGGCCCGTGGGCCAAAAGCGGTCCTCCAGAGGGTCCAACATGAGGCCCGTGGTCCAAAAGCGGTCCTCCAGAGGGTCCAACATGAGGCCCGTGGTCCAAAAGCGGTCCTCCAGAGGGTCCAACATGAGGCCCGTGGGCCAAAAGCGGTCCTCCAGAGGGTCCAACATGAGGCCCGTGGGCCAAAAGCGGTCCTCCAGAGGGTCCAACATGAGGCCCGTGGTCCAAAAGTGGTCCTCCAGAGGGTCCAACATGAGGCCCGTGGACCAAAAGTGGTCCTCCAGAGGGTCCAACATGAGGCCCGTGGTCCCAAAGCGGTCCTCCAGAGGGTCCAACATGAGGCCCGTGGACCAAAAGAGGTCCTCCAGAGGGTCCAACATGAGGCCCGTGGTCCAAAAGTGGTCCTCCAGAGGGTCCAACATGAGGCCCGTGGTCCAAAAGTGGTCCTCCAGAGGGTCCAACATGAGGCCCGTGGTCCCAAAGCGGTCCTCCAGAGGGTCCAACATGAGGCCCGTGGACCAAAGAGGTCCTCCAGAGGGTCCAACATGAGGCCCGTGGTCCAAAAGTGGTCCTCCAGAGGGTCCAACATGAGGCCCGTGGACCAAAAGCGGTCCTCCAGAGGGTCCAACATGAGGCCCGTGGTCCAAAAGTGGTCCTCCAGAGGGTCCAACATGAGGCCCGTGGTCCAAAAGTGGTCCTCCAGAGGGTCCAATCCGGTCCTCAAAGTGTAAAAATTCCAGAGAAGACATTAACTGCAGATTGTAAATTAGTAAAACTATAAATTTAAAATCATTTCTAGACCATGAAACGAAGTTTGATCAGAAAGAAACAAAGGAACCATGAGGAGCTGTGGTTATTTTCAGGTTATTCGGCTGTGGTTTTACTGGTTTTACTGGACATCAGACTGGGCTGAATGAGTTTGACTTCTGATCTAATAAATCAGATTCCTGTTTTTGTACAGCAGCTTTAATCGCGTTTTTTCTGGATGTATTTGCTGATGTTGGACACTAGATGGAGACATTTTCTCTCTGATCTGTTCACAGAAACACCGAGTCACTGAAGGAAACCTTATTTTAGAGTTTATGGATTCAACTGGGGCTGCACAGTAGATTTAAATAAAACAGGGCTGCACAGTGGGTAGTGGTTAGCACTGTCGCCTTGCAGCAAGAAGATCCCCGGTTCAAATCCCGGCCTGGGATCTTTCTGCATGGAGTTTGCATGTTCTCCCTGTACATGCGTGGGTTTTCTCCGGGTACTCCGGCTTCCTCCCACAGTCCAAAAACATGCTGAGGTTAATTGGTTACTCTAAATTGTCTGTAGGTGTGAATGTGAGTGTGATTGTGTGTCTGTATATGTAGCCCTGTGACAGACTGGTGACCTGTCCAGGGTGTCCCCTGCCTTCACCTGAGTCAGCTGGGATAGACTCCAGCACCCCCCATGAGGATAAAGTGGTGTATAGAGAATGGATGGATTCAAATAGAATCTTTAAAGGAGAGAAAAGCTCATTGATTCCTGCAAGAACAAGACGAGAACCTGACGGACAGAACACCTGGAGGTCTGCTGTTTCATCGTTATTCCAAACTGGAATCTATTACCATATTTAACATGTTTTTAAAGTAATTAGTGGGGGAATAGAACTCTGTATTTTCACTTTACGGGGCATTTTTATTCCATTCTGTTCTATTCTTTTAAGCCTCTCGTCTCCAAACATTCCTCAGAAGATGAATCATGGAGCTAATTGTTCCTGACGGACTTGAACGCAGCGTTTAGTCTGCTGATCAAACACAATATTTACAGAAATATTCAAAGTTTAGCTGCAAAAAACTTGATCATTTTATTTCTTTATTCCGTTCTTCAGTACTTTAGATCACATCATTAATTTATAATGAATATTGTTGCCGATTAATTGACTTAAATTAATAATAATATGTGAAATCCTGTCAGCTGTTTTCTTCTGTTTTCAGGATGTTTTGTCTTTAATGATTCAGTATTTGGAGCATTTAAACTAAAGAAAAACACAAAGTTCACATCTACAGTGCATCCGGAAAGTATTCACAGCGCGTTACCTTTTCCACATTTTGTTATGTTACAGTCTTATACCAAATCGGATTCAATTCATTTTTTCCCTTAAAATTCTACACACAACACCCCATAATGACAACATGAAAAAAGTTTTTTTGAGATTCTTGAAAATTTATTAAAAATAAAAAACTAAGAGACCACATGTACATAAGTATTCACAGCCTTTGCTTAATACTTTGTTGATGCACCTTTGGCAGCAATTACAGCCTCAAGTCTTTTTGAATATGATGCCACAAGCTTGGCACACCTATCTTTGGGCAGTTTTGCCCATTCCTCTTTGCAACACCTCTCAAGCTCCATCAAGTTGGATGGGGAGCGCCGGTGCACAGCCATTTTCAGATCTCTCCAGAGATGCTCAATTGGATTCAAGTCCGGGCTCTGGCTGGGCCACTCAAGGACATTCACAGAGTTGTCCTGAAGCCACTTCTTTGCTATCTTGGCTGTGTGCTTAGGGTCGTTGTCCTGCTGAAAGATGAACCGCCGCCCCAGTTTGAGGTCAAGAGCGCTCTGGAGCAGGTTTTCATCCAGGATGTCTCTGTACATTGCTGCATTCATCTTCCCCTCTATCTTGACTAGTTTCCCAGTTCCTGCTGCTGAAAAACATCCCCACAGCATGATGCTACCGCCACCATGCTTCACTGTAGGGATGGTATTGGCCTGGTGATGAGCAGTGCCTGGTTTCCTCCAAACAAAACGCCTAGCATTCACACCAAAGAGTTCAATCTTTGTCTCATCAGACCAGAGAATTTTTTTGCTGATGGTCTGAGAGTCCTTCAGGTGCCTTTTGGCAAACTCCAGGCGGGCTGCCATGTGCCTTTTACGAAGAAGTGGCTTCCGTCTGGCCACTCTACCAAACAGGCCTGATTTGTGGATTGCTGCAGAGATGGTTGTCCTTCTGGAAGGTTCTCCTCTCTCCACAGAGGAACGCTGGAGCTCTGACAAAGTGACCATGGGGTTCTTAGTCACCTCTCTGACGAAGGCCCTTCTCCCCCGATTGCTCAGTTTAGATGGCCGGCCGGCTCTAGGAAGAGTCCTGGTGGTTCCAAATGTCTTCCATTTACGGATGATGGAGGCCACCGTGCTCATTGGGACCTTCAAAGCAGCAGAAATTTTTCTGTACCCTTCCCCAGACTTGTGCCTCGTCACAATCCTGTTTCGGAGGTCTACAGACAATTCCTTTGACTTCATGCTTGGTTTATGCTCTGACATGCACTGCCAACTGTGGAACCTTATATAGACAGGTGTGTGCCTTTCCAAATCATGTCCAATCAACTGAATTTGCCACAGGTGGACTCCAATTAAGCAGTAGAAGCGTCTCAAGGATGATCAGTGGAAACAGGATGCACATGAGCTCAATTTAGAGCTTCATGGCAAAGGCTGTGAATACTTATGTACATGTAATTTCTTTGTTTTTTATTTTTAATAAATTTGCAAGACTCTCAAAAAAACTTTTTTCATTTTGTCATTATGGGGTGTTATGTGTAGAATTTTAAGGGAAAAAAATAATTGAATCCGATTTGGAATAAGGCTGTAACATAACAAAATGTGGAAAAAGTGAAACGCTGTGAATACTTTCTGGATGCACTGTAAAGAGGCTGAAATCAGTACATTTTCTTTCCTGTTTCTCCTCAAATTAATGCCTTATTAAGTAAATTCTGATTAATGGAATATTAGTTTGAGCACAGATGTTTTCTTTGCTGGATTAAAAGTAATCGAATCTGTTGATGGAATCACAGAAATAAAGTTCAGTTAAAAATAGAAACCAGAGGATGTAAGTTTGATCAGCGTTTGGCCAAAAATACACACAAAAAAACAGTTTAAATAACAAATAAACCAATAAAAATTAGAGTGACGATAACAATAATAATAAGAAAATGTTTTATAATAAATATATTAACATTCTTATTAATAATAATTGTTATTTCTAGTAGCAGGAACAGAAAATGTAATTTAATTACTATTATTATTAACATTAGTACTATGAAATATTCTTATTATTGTTAGCAGTGTTAATAATAATGATAAAGATACATTTTATTTGTATAACACTTTTTAGAACACTCAAACACACTTTACACGTAAAAGTACTATGGATTACTTTTATTGTGAAGTATTCTTATTGTTAGTAGTAGTAGTACTATAAAATATTCTTTATAACAGCAATGATACCATAAAGTACTGTAATTATCATTAGTAGTAGTAATGTAAAATAGTTTAGTTTTTATTAGTCATAATACTATAAAGTGTTATTTTATTATTAGTAGTACTATAAAGTATTGTTATGATTATTGTAGTAATATATGAGAATATATTCTCATAATATCAGTATTATTTATTATTATTATTGTTATTATTATATTATTATTAGTCATTATTGTTATAGCTATGATCATGTTATTATTATTGTTATTATATTTATTATTATCTACTATCTCTCTCTAATCTATTATCCTGTTTCCTGATCAGCTGTTTTCGTGCTTCCTGTGCGCGTGGTCTCGGCACACGTCTGTTTACTTCCGCTTCTCTGGAAGCACGAGGACGACATGCGGCTCGCGGAGTCCCCAATGGCGGCAAGTACGTCCAGTGCGCGGGCACGTAGAGACTTCATTTATTAAAGTTGAATAAAGTTCAGAGGAGGTGAAGGTTTAAAGACTCCCACTGCGCATGTCTGAAATGATTCTTCATTTAATTCTGTAATTAATCCATCAGAGTGAAAACATCACGTGGTGTAACACGCTGGACCTTCATCCTCCTCATCCTCCTCATCCTCACAGAGAGAACATCGCATCCAGCACGTATCACACTCCTCACACATCTCACACACTCATAAACACACACCCAGAGCAGCCCTTCACAATAAGAGCACGACCTACATTTTAAGGTTCAGACTCCGCAGAGTAAAACACAGATCTGGTTCTGAGGTTCTGAGAGGGGATTATTTTAGGGCTTGATTTCAAAATTCAAATATTCTATTTTATTTTTATTGATTGATTGATTGATTGATTTAAATACAACACCTAAATTTGGATCTTTATTAGAAACCATTAAATAATTTTGCAAATTCTAAAACCTGATATTTAAATTGCCTGAATGTGTACGATATTTAATAAAAGAGGGTTTTAAATGGGAATGAATTATTTGGGGGAAGTAAATTCAATTTTACAACAAATAATGCCATTTTAAAAACCTTCCTTTTTAGATTTTCATTTTTTTCTAATATGTATTTTTTATTATTGAAATCTTCCGTTGCAGATTTCAATCAATCAAGTTTTTTGTTTTCAATTACTGAAAATCTCCTTGCATTCCCTTAAATTAAATATACCAATAATTAAAAGAAAGACCAAAAATTGTTTTAAATATAGCAATAATTACAAAACAATTAAAAAAATCTTCCCTTGCAGATTTTAAAATCTGATTTTCTTTTTGCATTTTTGGAATATTCTTTTGTATTTTCTTAAATTAAACATTCCAAGAAATTTTTTTTAAAAAACACCAAAATTTAAATATTCCAATAATTAAAAAATAATTTTTTAAGTCAAAAAAGTGATCAAAATGTAATTAAATATTCCATTTTTTAAATCTTTCTTTGCACATTTTCAAATCTGCAGTTGAAGATATTTTTTAAATTATTGGAATGTTCTCTTATTTTCCCCTGAATTAAACATTTCCATAATTAAAAAAAACAATAGCTTTTATTGATCTTCCAAAAAAGACCAAACATTTAATTGAATGTTAAAAATAATTAACAAAAATATTTAAATTAATGGAATATTCCCCCAATATTTGATTTAATGTTTATTCCCTCTTTTTTTATCTTAACCGTTCAGGCTCAGTTGTGCAGCAGAGAATTCTCATGCCTTTATTGTGAAGGGACTGACCGGAAGCAGCGTGTGAGACGGACCTGCAGCACTTAAAAACTCGGATCAGCTGACTCAGGTTAAGTTTGGACCTGGATCTCACCCGTTCAGGACTTCCCTCTGCGGATCAATAATCAGCTGATCGATACTCTGATCAACATGCCTTTTATCGAGCACCTTTCGGACCAGGACCTGGAGCGCCTGGCTCTGGACCGGGTCGTCCCGGCGCTGCTGTCCCAGGGCTTCTACCACCTGGACGGGCTGCTGGGGGAGCTGGCGGGCGGAGCGGTGCGGGACCAGGTGGAGGAGCTGCACCGGGCCGGGGCGCTGCAGGACGGCCGCCTGGCGAGCACCGCGCCCGGCATCCACCGCAGCAGCATCCGCGGGGACAAGATTACCTGGGTGAGCGGCTCGGAGCGGGGATGCGAGGCAGTCAGCTTCCTGCTCGGCCTCCTGGACAGACTCATCTCCGTGTGTGCCGGCAGGCTGGCGGGCAAGATCCGGGAGAGGTCCAAGGTAGGCGGCTGGAGGGGAGCGGAGAGCCGGGGAGAGAAGCAGGGAGCCGGGGAGAGAAGCAGGGAGCCGGGGAGAGAGAGGCAAGGGGAACAGGCTTAAAGGACTGATAGTGTGTTTTCATGCTCACACGTTAAACTTAAGAAAAATAAGTTTAAAAAAAACATGGAAAGTTACATGCATAAGAGTGAAGAAAGAAAGAAGGAAAGTTAGAAAATCAGTGTTTTTAATGCAAAATGATTCAATATTTAGAGTTTTTATTTATCAGGATGTGCAGTAAAATGCAAACTTGTTAATTTCCTATAATCAGATCAGTCCAGTTTTAAAGTGACATTTTTTTAGCATCAGTTTTTCTAAAAATCTGACCTGGAGTCTGCAGAAAAACATAATTTTTTCTGAGCTTCAGAGAAGAGCAGGAAGCTCAGTGGAGCGGTTCAGACCTTAATAAACCGTTAATCACAATAATCATTAATCATCAGCAGGAAAAATACCTTCAGGAGGAGACGTGATGTTTGGAGAAGATTTCTGTAAATGAGCAGAAAAAGAGCCAGAAACACCTGAAGAAGAGATTCAGGGAGACAAGGACAACACAGCGACTCCAGATGGAAATTTAAGGGTTCAGTTAGTCAAAAATGAGTGAAAATTCATGTAAAACTATTTAAAAACTGTCCTAAATGACCTGACATTAGTCCAGAACCACTGAAATTTGACAAAAATGTTCTGAAATGACTCATAGTTTGTTCTAAATTATTTTAAATTTATTGGAAATTCTTGAAAACTGTCCAGCTACCGTTTCTAAAAAGTAAGTCTAAATTGTTCAAATTATTAACAAAATAGTCCACAACTCAAAAACTGTCCAAAATGACTAAAAACTTGTGAAGAATGAGTGAAATTAGGCCAAAATGACTCAAAATTGTTCCAAAATGACTCATAGTTTGTTCAAAATTATTTAAAAAATAGTCAAAAACTGAAAAATTGTCCAGAATTACTCAAAAAAGGACCAAAAATGACTTGAAAACTGTCCAAAATGAATAAGAAGCCTCTTCAGAATGACTGAAGTTTGACTGAAATTACTCGAAAATCTCATGTTTTGTTCAGGATGATTAATAAAATTATCAATTATTAGCAAAATTTTGTTTTGTATCGCAAAAATTGTCCAGAATTACTCAAAAATGGTATAAAATGACTTAAAATTCACTGAAATGACTCAAAATGAATCTAAAACTATTTAAAAACTGTGCTAAATGACCCGACATGAGACCAAAACGACTCAAGAGGTTCTGAAATGACTCAGTTTGTCCAGATCTACTCCAGAATTTTCCCAAAATGACTTTAAATGTATCTGAAGTTCTTGAAAACTGTCCAGTTCCTGTTTGTGGGTCCACATTTATCACTTTTTAATGGACTTTTTGCATCATTTCTGAACCTCAGAACTTCATCAGTCCAGCAGATAGAACCATGACGTTTAGGAGGAGAAACATCTGAGTTCTGGTAAAAACTGACACCAGATCAGCTTAAATCCATCCAGGAGTCTCAGTCTGAAATAATCCAGATTTGGTGAATTTTGGACAAAATTCCAGCTCCTTTGGAACATTTTTGGAATAATTTGGGGAAATCCTGAGTCATTTCAGAAGATTTTTTGTCATTTTTTTGGACAAATTTTAATCATTTTGGGACAGTTGAGTGTAATTTTGGACGCCTTTTGTCACTCTGAGCAGCTTTTGAGTGATTTCTGTGTAACTTTAGGTTGAAGCTTCATTTACTGTATTTTTCTGCTGCCAGGTCTTTAATCTCGTTTGTTTCCTGTTGAAGCGAAACGTTGAAAATGATCCAGTTAAAGAGAAATAAAAGAACAGAAACACCCTGATAGATGCAGCGGACGACACGTACACACTGATTACTCACACTGACACACCCTCACTAACACACACACTGTCAGTGCACATGCAGCAGTTTACAGTAAATTTTTATCTCAGCTCAAAGTTATCAGATGGAAACTCAGGAAAACAGGTCGACTCCTGGAGGAAGAGAGAGAGAGAGTTTTACAGTGTGTGTGTTATAGTGTGTGTGTGTGTGTGCGTGTGTTATAGTGTGTGTGTGTGTGTGTGTGTTATAGTGTGTGTTACAGTGTGTGTGTTACAGTGTGTGTGTTACAGTGTGTGTTACAGTGTGTGTTACAGTGTGTGTGTTATAGTGTGTGTGTGTTACAGTGTGTTACAGTGTGTGTTACAGTGTGTGTGTTACAGTGTGTGCTACAGTGTGTGTGTTACAGTGTGTGTTATAGTGTGTGTGTTACAGTGTGTGTGACAGTGTGTGTTATAGTGTGTGTTACAGTGTGTGTGTTACAGTGTGTGTTACAGTGCGTGTGTTATAGTGCGTGTGTTACAGTGTGTGTGTTACAGTGTGTGTTATAGTGTGTGTTACAGTGTGTGTTACAGTGTGTGTTACAGTGTGTGTGTTACAGTGTGTGTTACAGTGTGTGTTACAGTGTGTGTGTTACAGTGTGTGTTACAGTGTGTGTGTTACAGTGCGTGTTACAGTGCGTGTTACAGTGCGTGTTACAGTGTGTGTGTTACAGTGTGTGTTACAGTGTGTGTTATAGTGTGTGTTACAGTGTGTGTGTTACAGTGTGTGTTATAGTGTGTGTGTTACAGTGTGTGTTATAGTGTGTGTGTTACAGTGTGTGTTACAGTGTGTGTTATAGTGTGTGTTACAGTGTGTGTGTTACAGTGTGTGTTACAGTGCGTGTGTTATAGTGTGTGTGTTACAGTGTGTGTGTTACAGTGTGTGTTATAGTGTGTGTTACAGTGTGTGTGTTACAGTGTGTGTTACAGTGTGTGTTACAGTGTGTGTGTGTTACAGTGTGTTACAGTGTGTGTTACAGTGTGTGTGTTACAGTGTGTGTGTTACAGTGTGTGTTACAGTGTGTGTGTTACAGTGTGTGTTACAGTGTGTGTTATAGTGTGTGTTACAGTGTGTGTGTTACAGTGTGTGTTACAGTGCGTGTGTTATAGTGTGTGTGTTACAGTGTGTGTGTGTTACAGTGTGTGTTACAGTGTGTGTTACAGTGTGTGTTACAGTGTGTGTGTTACAGTGTGTGTTACAGTGTGTGTGTTACAGTGTGTGTTACAGTGTGTGTGTTACAGTGTGTGTTACAGTGCGTGTTGCAGTGTGTGTGTTACAGTGTGTGTTACAGTGTGTGTTACAGTGTGTGTTATAGTGTGTGTTACAGTGTGTGTTACAGTGTGTGTGTTACAGTGTGTGTGTTACAGTGTGTGTTACAGTGTGTGTTACAGTGTGTGTGTTATAGTGTGTGTGTTACAGTGTGTGTGTGTGTGTGACAGTGTGTGTTACAGTGTGTGTGTTACAGTGTGTGTTACAGTGTGTGTTACAGTGCGTGTGTTATAGTGCGTGTGTTACAGTGTGTGTTACAGTGTGTGTGTTATAGTGTGTGTGTTACAGTGTGTGTGTTACAGTGTGTGTTACAGTGCGTGTGTTATAGTGCGTGTGTTACAGTGTGTGTTACAGTGTGTGTGTTATAGTGTGTGTGTTACAGTGTGTGTGTTACAGTGTGTGTTACAGTGTGTGTTACAGTGCGTGTGTTATAGTGTGTGTGTTACAGTGTGTGTGTGTGACAGTGTGTGTTACAGTGTGTGTGTTACAGTGTGTGTTACAGTGTGTGTTACAGTGCGTGTGTTATAGTGCGTGTGTTACAGTGTGTGTTACAGTGTGTGTGTTATAGTGTGTGTTACAGTGTGTGTGTTACAGTGTGTGTTACAGTGCGTGTGTTATAGTGCGTGTGTTACAGTGTGTGTTACAGTGTGTGTTACAGTGTGTGTGTTATAGTGTGTGTGTTACAGTGTGTGTGTTACAGTGTGTGTTACAGTGTGTGTGTTATAGTGTGTGTGTTACAGTGTGTTACAGTGTGTGTGTTACAGTGTGTGTGTTACAGTGTGTGTGTTATAGTGTGTGTGTTACAGTGTGTGTTACAGTGTGTGTGTTACAGTGTGTGTGTTACAGTGTGTGTGTTACAGTGTGTGTTACAGTGCGTGTGTTATAGTGCGTGTGTTACAGTGTGTGTTACAGTGTGTGTGTTATAGTGTGTGTGTTACAGTGTGTGTTACAGTGTGTGTGTGTTACAGTGTGTGTTACAGTGTGTGTTACAGTGTGTGTGTTACAGTGTGTGTTACAGTGTGTGTTATTGTGTGTGTTACAGTGTGTTACAGTGTGTGTTACAGTGTGTGTGTTACAGTGTGTGTGTTATAGTGTGTGTGTTACAGTGTGTGTGTGTGTGATAAGAATTTCCTCGTCTGGTTTTCAGTCCTTTTCTGCCGCTGTGTGGCTTTAGGATGTTCATTTTTAAATCAGTTATTTCTTTTATTATATTTTGGGTTTTTCTTGGTTTCGTCGGTTTTTGGGACCATAAAAGTCCAAACCGTCTGATTCCATCAGAACTAGAACATTCTTTGATGGAACTTTAAAGTCTTTGTTTACAGCCTTCTGTCTTTTTTTTTTTGTCATTTTACGTGTTACTGAGTGTGTTTAACGTCCGTCAGTGTGATTCACACCTCGTTTTACTTCATGTCAGTTTGGAAGTTTTGTTGCTGTTTTGTGTCTCTGTGGTTGTTTTGTTTCTTTGTCTAGTTTTTGTGTCTCTTTGTGGTTGTTTTTATCTTGATCAGTGTGTTATTTATCTCTTTAACCCGTCCATCTGTTCCTACTAACTGTGTTGTAAATGTGGTTCCAGTCCTGTTGTTGTGTGTTTGTGTTGTCCTTCAGGTTGTTGTGTGTTTGTGTTGTCCTTCAGGTTGTTGTCTGTTGTGTGGTTGTCATGTCAGTTTGTGTTCCTTCATTCGGGTCTTTGTGTAGCTTCGGTCTGTTGTGTTTTCCAGCCTGATGTTGATCACGTAGCTCCATCATTAAACCGTCAGCCGCTGTCCCACAATCCCCCTCTGTTCTGATGAGCAACAGCTGATTCCCCGTGTCACTTCCTGTCTGTGTACGCTTCTTCACTGTTTATCAGCTGATTGCTCGTCGTCAACAGACGTCAGCGGGGCTACTGAGCACGTGCAGCTGCTGGCGCTGCGTTCAGGGACCCGTGTCCTCCGTGAGAAGAGAAGTGTGGTTGACATGGATGCAGGTGAAGGCGCTGACGTCAGGAAGTCACGGTTTGCTGCAGATTAAAGTCTGAACGTTCAGACGATGGAGATAAAACAGTTTACTATGAATCAGTGAAAACACTCAGAGGACGAGTTTAGAACCAGAAATCCATTTACTTCAACACCTCTTCATGACAACGTCCCCCTTTAAGAAAAACCTTAAAGATTTAATCTAAAAATTAAACATTAGGAAAGAAAAGGAAATTTTTCAAACAAGCCGATAAAACATTTGAAAAAACAACAATTAAACATTAAAAAGACAAAACATTTCTAAATCAAATCGAACATTAGAAAAGAATAAAAGGTGAGAAAAGAGCAAAACTAAACATTTAAGAAGAATCAAACTAAAGACAAAACATTGTAAAAGACACCAGTTAGACTTTAGAAGATCAAATTAAACAGAAGAGACGATGAAACGATGAAAAAGAGCAAAAACAGATAAAGGTCTTAAAGCGTTTTCTAGTCTGAAATGAAAACATCAAGTTGTTTCTTCAAACATTTCCTCTTTCTGTGTTCTTGGTTTGACTGTGGACAGATTTACTAAGAGCTCATTTCAGAAAACTGCTTTCCAGATAAAGTCTACTAGTAGCTGAAGGCATCGATCAAACTAATGTTACCTTCTGATCTCCACAAACTTTACTGCTCAGTGAAGAGAATCAAAGTTTGTTCAGGATTTCTAAAGAATCCACAGGTGAAGGTCTGAGAAGAACTCAGATGGATGGTCTAAATGTGAAATCAAGACTCATGGTCACAAGTTTTAAGGCTTCTGTTCACCACAAAGTTCAAACTAACAGAAGTACTGAGAAACTTTTAAAACTTCAGTCCTCAGACTGTCTGAAGGTTCAAACTAACAGAGATCTACTGTGGGACTTAGAACATTTCATCCCTCAGACTGTGTGAAAGCTCAGGTCCTGAGGACTTGGGAGGTCTGGAGGCTTTGGAAAGTCTTGGAACTGAGGGTTCAACCCTCCAGCACAAAGGCTGAAGTCCAACCTCCTGAGAAAAACGGTCAAGTTGAGAAAAAAGTTTTTTTTAAAAACTCGAAAAAATGACAAAAATAGAAGATAAATGAGCAAAAAAAAGAAGAATTAGTATCTGAGTGAGTAGCTCAGGGGGATAAGAGGAGAGACTACCAAGTGGAAGGTAACAGGATCAAGACCCACTACTGGCAGTTTTGTTTCTTTGTCAAAGTTTTTCAGAAAATTCAAGAAGGGTCTGGTCTTGAACCAGCAACTTACAGCTCCATAGACAAACCCTTAACTCACTGAGCTACAGATCAGATAAAAAGAAAGAAACTCGTCGTCCCTTTGACATCGTAGTTTCCAAGTGACCACATGGGCGGAGTCTGGGTGGAGTCAGGGCAGAGTGGGAGGGGAGGTGGGCGGAGGTGGTTCCATTTGGAACATGTAGAACCGCCCTGCGTTTGGTTTCAGCAACAATTTCAGTGGCACACATTGTCCACAATAAAAGCATGACTTACAACAGTGAGTGAAAGCGTACAAATTCCATATTGCTTAACAGTTCCACATCCAGGTTATTTCAAAATTTTGATGCATTAATATTCAGGGTTTTGTGTGTTATTTTCTGAGTTTTGATATTTTGGTGTGATCTGGTACATGAACGTTCAGGTTTTTGTTATTTCGGTGCCTTACCGTCCAACCTCCAGGTTTTTGATCTGGACGACACGCCGAGTCTTAAACAAGTTTCTATCTGAGTTATTTTAAACTGTTGATCTCTGTAGACTCATTAAAGCTTCAATCCTCTAATTACTGCTGAAAACACCAGCTGACTCACAGCACGTACACACACTGAAACACACAGAGGACGTTTGTGTAATCATTGTGTAACTGATGTTCAACATCAGCTGTTTGCTGTTTTAAATCAGAAACAGTTTCCACATTAACATTCAATCACTTCTAAACGCGTTTAAAAATAACGACTTTTCATATTTTATATTTTGCTGCTGCTTATTTTATTTTTGATTTATTTGATATGGAACTGAAAACACTATTTCATGCTTTACTTTTTCAAGAGTTAGCACATTTTAAACTAATTTATTTCATCATTAATCAGTTTTTAAAAATTGTGATATTAATAATTGGAAAAATGCAGAATATCAGATCTGATAATTGATGAGCTGATCAATAATTATTATGAAATTTAGGTCATTTTATGCAGATTAATCTCTACAATTGTTAAAATTGTGGATTAAAAAGTAAAATATTTATTTCTTAAAAGTGGTGAAGAAAAAGTTTAAAGTGTCCTGAAGGTAAAATATTACAGCAAATACTCAGTTACCCAGAGTTTTACTGCTTTAAATGAGAAACAGGAAGTGAAACTGTAACTCTGATGTCTCTCTGATATCCAGGTTTTTGTCATTTTGGTGTGTTAATATTCATATGTTTTAGGCTTTTATGCATTAATATTCAGGTTTTTGGGGTTTTGGTGCCTTAACATCCAGATCTGTGACATTTTGCTGCATTAACATTAAAGTTTTTGCTGTTTTGTTGCATTAATACTCAGGTTTTTAAAGTTCTGTTGCACTAACATTCAGATTTTGGTGAGCTAATGTGTGGGTTTCAACATTTTTTGACATTTTAGTGAGTTTTGTTGTTGTGTTGCTTTAAATGTGAAACAGGAAGTGAGGTTGTAACTCTACCATGTCTCTGATGTCATCAGGCCATGGTGGCGTGTTACCCTGGAAACGGCGCCGGCTACGTCAAACACGTGGACAATCCCAACGGAGACGGACGCTGCATCACCTGCATCTACTATCTGAACAAGAACTGGAACCACACGGTGCGTTCAGGGACACTCACCGATCCCGATCAGCTGATCTCAAGTCACATGACCACACCTTATGATGTTTAGAAATCAGGTGGTGATGCAGCATTTTTTTTTACTGCTTTTATTGTGAAAATCACCATTTGGATGCTAGTTTTTCACATTTTAGTGTCTTAAAATCCAGATTTGTGATGTTTTAATGCGTTAATACTCTGGTTTTTAAAGCTTGGATGTGTTAATATCCAGGTTTTGAGATATTAGTGCATTAATATCCAAGTTTGTGACATTTTAATGCCTTAACATCCAGACCTTGTGAAGGTTTTGATGCGTTAATTTCCAGGTTTTTTAGGTTTTGGGTTTTGGTGCTTTAACTTTCAAATTTTTGATGTTTTAATGCACCAATATTCAGATTTTAAAAAGTTTCGATGCATCAATAATCAAGTTTTTGAGGCTTTTATGCATTAATATTCAAGTATTTGACTACTAGTATCCAGGGAGAGGGACCAGACAAAGGGCGAGTCAGAAAACCCTGATGAAAACACCCAAGATTAAAGCTGCTACCTCATCCGGACGAGGGAAACTGGGGGGGCTCGTAAGAGAGCACCTGGTGGCCGAGTCTTGGGGCCCCGTGGGGCTTTCAAGTAACACGGGGTCGGGTGCTATGCCAACCAGGCAGTCGGCAGGAGCGGGCGTCTAGATGCACCGCCCCCTGGTGGTGTAGACGAGCTCTGGAGATGTGGAACGTCACCTCACTGGCAGGGAAGGGACCTGAGCTGGTGGAGGTGGAGCAATACCGGCTAGATATAGTTGGGCTCATCTTCACGCACAGCAAGGGTTCTGGAACCAGAATCCTGGAGAGGTGTTGGACTCTCTCCTTTTCCAGAGTTGCCCAGGGTGAGAGGCTCGGGGTAGGTGTGGGGATACTCAGAGACCCAAGCAGAGTGCCGCTTTGCTGGAGTTCTTCCCAGAGAACCAGAGGGTCTCCTCTCAGAGGATAAACTCTGCCTGTTATCTGTTCTTATGCACCAACAGCAGTTCAGAGTATTCGGCCTTCTTGGAGTCTCTGGGTGGTTCCTGGAAGGGGGACCACCTGGGGACTCCATAGTTCTCCTGGGAGACTCCAACTCTCATGTGGGCAACAATGGAGGAACGGCCTGATCTGAACCCGAGTGGTGTTTGGTTGTTGGACTTCTGTGCTCGTCATAGACTGGTCATAACAAACACCATGTTGGAGCAGAAGGTTCTCTTACCTGGTACCAGAACACCTTAGGTCAAAGGTCCAGGATGGACTTCATAGTGGTATCATCAGACCTGCCGCCGTATGTCTTGGACACTCGGCTGAAGATAGGAGCAGAGCTGTCAGCTGATCACCACCTGGTGGTGAGTTGGATCTGATGGACAGACCTGGTAAACCCAGACCTGCAGTGAGGGTGAACTGGGAACATCTGCTGGAGGTTCCTGTCTGTAGGGTTTTCAACTCCCACCTCTGGAAGAGTTTGTCCTGCATCCTGGGGGAGGTTGAGGACATGGGGTCTGAGTGGTCCATGTTCAAAGCCTCCATTGTAGAAGCAGCTGTTAGGAGCTGTGGCCTGAAGGTCACTGGTGTCTGTTGCAGTGGCAACCCAAAAACCTGCTGGTGGACACCGGTGGTGAGGGAAGCCATCAGGCTAAAAAAGGAAGCCCTTTGAGCTTGGCTTCCTTGGGGGTCTCCTGAAGCAGCTGACAGGAACCAGTCGGCCAAAAGGTCTGCAGCTGCAGCAGAAGCGAGGTTCCTCCATGGGGTGACTGGGCTCAGCCTTGAAGTTCTGGAAGTTTTCATGACATTCAGCAAACTTCAGTGAAACTCTAATGATGACTCATAGGAGGTTATGTTTGATTTACTAACAGCAGATAATAATCAGTCACTAACCTCGGTGTTATTGATCTTCAGCACGGTGGCGTCCTCAGGATCTTTCCAGAAGGAAAATCATACGTCGTTGATGTCCAGCCGCTGTTTGATCGACTGCTGCTGTTCTGGTCTGACCGCAGGAATCCTCATGAGGTGCAGCCATCCTACAGCACCAGGTAAGCACCAGTAAAGACTTGTTCAGTACAGATACAGTGGGGATCGAAAGTTTGGGCACCCCAGGTGAAAAATTGTATTAATGTGCATGAAGAAGCCAAGCAAAGAAGGAAAAATCTCCAAAAGACATTGAATTAGTCTGAGGAGACATCTTTAAAATGAGTTTTTGTGTTTAACCACAGAGAGGTAGGTAACAGTTTGGGTCATTTTTTGATTAAAAACATTGTAAATGAGACATTTGAGCAATTAAACAGCTGATCAATTCATGTGGAAGGTACAAACAAAGCTGTATTGCCAGGGTTTAAGAAAAATGTTGGGTTCAGATGGACTTTATTGGAATAAAATAATGAGACTGAGTAAAGTCATTCATACTAATTAAAGAGTGAATGAAAAATGTTCCTGTTTATAATAGAAATGCACATAAAATTGAAATCAGGGAATGAGAAGTGACAAAAGTGTGGTTGTTTTGTGTTGCAGGTATGCCATCACTGTTTGGTACTTCAACTGTGAGGAGCGAGCAGAAGCTAAGAGGCGCTTCAGGAAGCAGACAGGTGAGCAATAACATGAACTAGTCGTTTTTTGGGTTTAAATAAGTGCCTTTGAAGAGAATAAAAAAGTTTCCAGGTTTTTGTGACAAAAAGAATTGTGGAGGGGAGTTTGTTGTGGTTTGGGCCGTTGTCCAGGTAACCTCCCTGGATGTAGGAAGTAAAAACAAGATGTTTTCTAATGGAAATGAATGAGGGTAGGATGGGAAAGGTGGATTTTTTTGTGATTTCTTAAGGAGCCTTTTTTTAACCAGAAAAATGTTCAGAAATTTCCCAAAAGTGCTGAAAACATGAAAATCAAAAATTTTGCTGTAAAAATTTTATTTCATATTTTGACAAAAATCCTACAAATATCTAAAATGATTACATATGAACTACTAAGATTTTCTTTAACAACATTCACAAAAATAAACCAAAACCCAGCAAACTTTCATAGATTTTTAAATGTTATTTAATAAACATTTCATTTTCAAACCTGCAGGAAAAAAATGCAGTAATTCCTTAAAAGGTTTATTTGTCAAGAAAATTCTACTAAATATTTTTGAAAATTTGCACATGAGAAGCTTCACTGTGGAAATCCATCTTTTCCACATCTTCAAACTTCAGAATAAATCAGTTTGACCCACAGGAGGATGTGAGGGTAAATTATTGACCTGCTAATCACTGATGTCTGCAGGACGGTCATGAAGTTTAAGTTTCATCTACGAGCTGAATTTCTGTTTGTTTTACATGAACATCACTAAAACATTGCATTTGGCAGTAATGCAGCTTCACTACAGACAGCAGCACGTCATAAACTCTGATTTAATATCACTGTTCATTTGTTTCACTTTATAACAAAAAATAGAGTAAAAATTCTCATTAAAATGATTTTATGTTTTGTAACTTTATTTATCTTCTCTGCTGCTTAACTACATTAATAAAGACGTTTATATTTTCAGTTGGCATCAGAAGTCTTATTAACTCTTACTATTATTTAATGGATGATTCAAAGATAAACATGATACTTTGGAAATTAAATCACATTTTTAGCTCCAGAATCCTTTGATTTGAACTGGATTTACTCATCAGCAGACTGAAAACTGCTACATTAAGACACATACTTAGATAAAGGAGTTATAAAGAAAAGTTTACAGACATTTAGGCATGAGTCATACAACACGTTATAAGTGTAAAAACACTGAATTTTACGACTAAAAATTGGAGAATAGACTTCAAACTCTGTACAAACCTCACAAAATCTGTATGTTTGGACAGAAAACTGTTGATTTGCATATAAAATAAACACGTTATAAGATAGATTTATGGACACGAGTCATGACTGTAAAAACACGGAGCTGGTATGTTATCTTTGCAGTTTAGGGAACTTAGAGCATCAACTTTTAACGTCATTTTCCTCCTATTTGAATGGTTTCTGGTAAACTTGTGAACCCTCGTGCTTGAAAATGTGAATGTTCTTTAAAAAATATCAGAAGTTTTACTGATATATATGGAATCACACTAGATATTTTTAGGACTTTATTTTTGAAAACATTTACAAGAATTTTCTTGTTTTAAAATGAAACTTTTAAGGAATTATTGCCGTTTTCTTCCTGAAGGTTTTACACATTTTCAGGTGCTTGTAAATGAAGGAACCACCAGGATAAATGCCTCATCTTGTTTCTGACTTCCTGTTTGTGTCTCAGCCTCCAGCAGCTCCAGCTGATCAGTTGGATGATGTTCAAACGGCGCCCCCTGCTGTTTGATTCTCCACGTTACAGCCGATTCCGTCTGGAGAAGCTGAAGGAAAAGCAGAAAAAAAGAAGCTGGCCTGAGAGCCGACTCAAGCTGAGGACTGAAAGCTTCCAGTCACCAGAAACTCCAGACTTTCCTGCTTTCTGCGACGTTCCTGCTGCAGCAACGGAGCATTTCTAAGACTTTCAGGTTTACAGAGAAACACAAAGCTCCACGTCTGGTTTTCTACTTTCATACATTCTGGAAAAACCTTCAGCACAAGAAAAGGAGCAGAAAGGTTTACTGGACAATGAAAACTGGAGGATTATTTGGAAGAAACGAACACAATACTTCAAGAAAAAGTCAGCTTTTGAGCCACCAAAAGACTGAAAGGGAGATTTTCTTCCACATCTACATTAAATCACAAATAACTATTTACTCAGATTTTTATCATGTAAACTGTGTTGAACTGGTGGTGGAGGAATAACTACCATAATCTGTGTCTGAATGTTAATAACGAAGGTTATCAAGTCCTGATTGATCGTTTCAGTGAAAACTTCTGAACTTTAATCAGTTTCTGCTCATTCCAGCTTCATTTGAAAATCCTACAGCAACCACAATCAGAAAACAGAAAAAGGATTTCAGTACATCTTTTGTGAAAATGAGGAGGGTTGATTTTTGGGGTTATTTTTAACTTAGCAAACCAAAATGAATGACAGTATAAGTTCAGGGACCATCTGATTGTTCTTCCTGTTCTTTGGGAGACACTTTGTAACTCTGATGATTTTTTTTAACACAAAGCTTCTTTTTAAACCTGCTGGCAGGTTTTGGTGTTCAGAGCAGTCATTAAATTAAGAAAAGTTTACACAAATTTAGTGATATTTTGGAAAACATTTGAAGGTTTACCATCTGAAAATGCTAAACATTTCAGTGATACACGGATTAAATGTTGAATTGTATCTTCTGTTGCCTCTGAAAAAACAACGAAGGAAACTGAAGAAATCTAAATCCTGACAAAACGTGAAAATGTTTGGCGTCACTTTGTCTTTAAGCCATGATCCACTTTTCTTCCTTGTTTTTTCTTCTACTGTCCCACAGGGGCTTCCGTAGATCCCTCTGCTGTCTGAGTTCTAAATCTAAAACGGAACTTCTTCTGCATCCTTCACCAAAGACAGAGTTTACAGTTTTTTCCACAGAATTGGTTGAAGTCAAAGGATTCATTTTTGTAGTAAAATATCACAATATTATTCTTGGATTGGGATAATCTAGTCATTCCTCCTGTTTTTAAGGTTTACTGTGATAAATTCTGTAGTTTCAGAGCTGCTGGTGGGTTTTGGAGTTCAGAGGATTCGTTACATTTTATCTTTCAGGACTAAAAGGTTTCCATAAATCTGACATGTTTGCTGCTTCCAGACACTCTTTTGTTCACGTCATCACTTAATGGTGACAAATTATTTGGAACTTTCCATCTGAACTCTGTATTTGAAACCTTCCAAATGTAAATGTTTTGGTGATAACAGCTGATTTAAATGTTGAATTATATCTTCTGTTGCCTCTGAGACATAATAACAGAAACTTATTAAAAACCATGTTGAGAAAAAATGACAATATTTGACTTTTTATGGCTGAATTTTTCCTGAATATCATTTCTCGGCTTCCGTAGTAACTCTGTTCTCTCTGCAGAGTTTGAATCTGAAACCGGAGGTCGGCACTGAGCATCCTCCACAAGGACACGGATTCATTGAAGCACCAAGTTTAACATGTGAAGTTTTATTCCATGAATAACTGATGTGGCTTCAAACATACCTTCAGACATTACGGAGGTCCAATCGTTGTGCCAAAACAATCGCTGTGAATCACAGAAACTTTAATACCAAACTATTAAATCGGTGTTAAACTGATTGTTTTGGTCAATTTTCAGACCAGTTAGTTTGGGTTAGTTAATCTAACCAATGCGTAGAAATGAGCTTAGCTTAGTTAGCTTCACCTCTGAACCTCACACTTGTGTTGTTGCTTATTTCTCATGCAAACTAGATCCTGTTCTTCTGCTTTGCCTCGTTGTTTTCTGCTGCAGAAAAGCGTTGGTAGCCTCCCAAGACATTGGTTTCGCCCCGTTGACCCTTCTTGTTCCACATGCTGTTTCTATGAACCTGCTCGAACAAAGAAACATCTCATTTGTCTGTGACCAGCTATCTCTGTCACCATCCCTGTGTGCTGGACATGCCTAACGTCACCGTAAACGTTGTACCACTAAGTCCCTTCTACCACTCCCTGATGGCGGTGAACCTCATGAGTGTACTGATATTTATATGACTTTAAAGCAGGCATCCCGAAAGCTGGAAAGAAAGTGGTATTCCACTAAATCAGAGGAAGTGTATGTGGCTTGGAAAAATAGTCTAGTAATCTATAAAAAAGCTCTTCGTAATGCCAGGACAACTTATTATTCATCTTTAATAGATGAGAACAAGAACAACCCTAGGTTTCTCTTTAGCACTGTAGCCAGGCTGACAAAGAGTCAGAGCTCTGTTGAACCTTGTATTCCTTTAGCTTTAACCAGTAACGACTTCATGAGCTTCTTTACACAGAAAATAGTTCTGATTAGAGATAAAATTAATCTGGCCCTTCCTACAAATGTCACAGATGCTTTTGAATTGGCTGTTAGACCTGATGAATCTTTAGAATTCTTCACTCCTATATGTCTCTCTGAACTAATTTCAACAGTTTCTACATCCAAACCATCAACATGTCTTTTAGATCCTATCCCAACTAGACTCTTCAAGGAGATTTTACCTTTAATTAATTCTTCAATGTTAGATCTGATTAATCTCTCTCTAGTAACAGGCTATGTACCACAGGCTTTTAAGGTTGCTGTCATCAAACCTTTGCTTAAAAAGCCCACTTTAGATCCAGATGTGTTAGCTAACTATAGACCGATATCCAACCTACCATTTCTCTCTAAAATTCTGGAAAGAACAGTTGCAAATCAATTATGTGAACACTTACAAAGGAATAATTTGTTTGAAATGTTTCAGTCAGGCTTCAGAGTGCATCATAGCACAGAAACAGCTCTGGTGAAAGTTACTAATGACCTTCTCATAGCATCAGATAATGGACTAGTCTCTATACTTGTTTTGTTAGATCTTAGTGCAGCGTTTGACACAATCGACCACAACATTTTATTACAGCGTCTAGAACATTCAATTGGCATTAAAGGGACAGCACTGGACTGGTTTAAATCCTACTTATCAGATAGGTTCCAGTTTGTGCATGTCAACAATAACTCTTCTGAGCATACTAAAGTTAATCATGGAGTTCCTCAGGGTTCTGTCTTAGGACCGATACTTTTCACATTATACATGCTTCCTTTAGGCAATATTATTAGGAAGCATTGTATTAACTTCCATTGTTATGCAGATGACACACAATTGTATTTATCTATGAAGCCAGATGAAACTGATCAGTTAGCTAGACTGCAAGATTGTCTTAAGGACATTAAAACCTGGATGACTTTTAACTTCCTACTGCTAAATTCAGACAAAACTGAAGTCATTGTATTTGGCCCCAAACATCTTAGAAACTCGCTTTCAAAGCAAATAGTTACTCTGGATGGCATCACATTGGCCTCCAGTACTACTGTGAGGAATCTTGGAGTTATTTTTGACCAGGACATGTCCTTTAACTCACACATAAAGCAAGTCTGTAGGACTTCCTTTTTTCACCTGCGTAATATTGTAAAAATCAGGAACATTCTGTCTCAGAGTGATGCAGAAAAATTAGTTCATGCTTTTGTTACTTCCAGGCTTGACTATTGTAATTCCTTATTATCGGGTTGTCCAAATAGCTCTCTTAAACATCTACAGTTGATCCAAAATGCTGCTGCCAGAGTACTGACAGGAGTTAGCAAAAGAGATCATATTTCCCCTATACTTGCTTCTCTTCACTGGCTTCCTGTTAAATCCAGAATAGAATTTAAAATCCTTCTTCTGACATATAAAGCTCTTAATAACCAATCTCCATCATATCTTAAAGATCTGATAGTACCTTATTATCCTAGCAGAACTCTTGGCTCTCAAACTGCAGGCTTACTTGTTGTTCCTAGAATTTCTAAAAGTAGAATGGGAGGCAGAGCCTTCAGTTATCAGCTCCTCTCCTGTGGAACCTGCTCCCAGTTTGGGTTCTGGAGGCAGATACCCTCTCTATTTTTAAGACCAGGCTTAAAACGTTCCTTTTTGACAAATCTTATAGTTGGGGCTGACTGGGTGACCCACAGGGGTTCGGCTTGTGTCTTCATTGCACAGCTGACTCCCTCTTGGTCGTCCCTTCGTTCTGCCTCTAGTCATGCTGCTATAGGCCTATAGGCTGCTGGGGGACTTTTCTTGACGCACTGAGCCCTTCTCTATCTACCTTTACATTTAATATGTATACCGTTATTGCAGTACATTCACTCTGTTTCCCCCTGTGCTATTTCTCCGAGTGTCCCTGGTCCCAGAGCTGGATGCTTCAGATCTGTGGTTGATGTTCCACCAGCTGGTCCAGTCTCCATCATGTCCACTGTGGGATGCTGCTGCTGACCTTCCTCCAGCCCTCTGCTTCCAACTCCCCTTTTCCACCAGTCAACTCTGCATCGCCTTCACTATACTGTTATGCTAACTTACATACTGTTTGAATTTTACTGCTAGCTATATATGGAGTATGTTTAATGTCAGAGCCGTACATCATCAGAGTAAACTATGAGTCAGTTTTCAATGTTAGCTTATACTTTGTCTGTGTCACATATCCTGTCATACATGTATCCAAATGAAAGAAAATGGCACCTTAGAAAGCAAAAATGCAGATGCAGGTCTGTGATGGACCAAAGCCCTGCCTGTTAGGCTGATGTACATGAGAATGTGAAATATGTGTTATCTGTGTCCTTTTGAAATCCTTCCTGCAGCACCGCCTCATGTTGGCACCCCTTCCTTCAACCACCCTGTGTGAAAACAGCGTTCCTTCATATTGTGCTAACGTCTCTTCTAAACTAGCAGACACCAGTCCACCCCAGCCACAGGACCACTGCAGGAACCTGAAAACATGTTTACAGAACTGAGGACGTGAGGACACACAAAGCCCTTCCTCATTTCACACATCCAAAGAGAGAACACTTCTGTATTAGAGCTCCCATCACATGTTTATCCACTGTCAGTACAATTCCATCCATCCTCTATACACCGCTTTATCGTCACTAGGGTCATGGGGGGTGCTGGAGTCTATCCCAGCTGACTCGGGTGAAGGCAGGGGACACCCTGGACAGGTCACCAGTCTGTCACAGGGCTACATATACAGACACACAATCACACTCACATTCACACCTACGGACAATTTAGAGTAACCAATTAACCTCAGCATGTTTTTGGACTGTGGGAGGAAGTCGGAGTACCCGGAGAAAACCCACGCATGCACAGGGAGAACATGCAAACTCCATGCAGAAAGATCCCAGGCCCACAACGGGATTTGAACCGGGATCTTCTTGGCAAAAGTGCTAACCACTACCCGCTGTGCAGCCCTCAATACAATTCTTAATCACAAAATCAGACAAAATTTTCACAACTTACTGTTGGACTGAGGAGTGCTCCAAACCTGTCAGGTCCTCCCAGCGTGTAGAAGGAGCAGGAACTAGTGAGGGTCAAACAGAGCAGCAGAACAAACGGTAAACACAAGTCCTTGATGTGGTCTAGTGCGTGTTACAGCTGACTGAATATGAATGACAAGAGGGATTCTCTGTCCCAAAATAAAAGAGAAATTAAACAAAAAGGAAATCAAAAGAGTTTTTTTAATAAATAAAAATAATTGGAAAGGTTTTTTTCCTTAACCACTTTTCTTTCTTCTCTTGTGTGTCCTTAGTGTTTGTGACTCAGATAAAGCTTCCTTACCTGCGACAGGTTGCTGCTAAGGTGTCATGACGCTGCAGACATCTTCACCCTCCATCACCCAAGAGGAAGCACCCAGCTGGAGGATGCAGTCCTTCTGATACATGGGGGATTTATGCAGGACAAGAACGTCATGCACAGATCAATAAACCTCCCTTTGGACTCACAAACAACCTGCAGTATAACTGAGGGGAAAGGGTTTCTGTTTATGTCATAGACTTTCTGTGGCTCTGCAGGAGGAAGATTTCAGCAGCCATCAGTGATCCCAGCAGCCAGGAGAGCAAAGCCCCAGTTTCCTGCTCCTGCTCCTGTCTGAGGACATGAAGGTGGATGTTCATCAGTTCATCTACAACACCGTGGACGGTCCGGCAGAGCGTCGGCTGTCAGGAGCAGGATGACTCCACACCAGCACCTCCAGCTCATGACTCCATCCATGGGATGTTCCTGGACCACAGTGACGATGTTCTCCCTCAGAGAGCCTGAAGGCTGCTGTGGAGTCACCTCCAGAGAAGAAAGAGACCAGAAGAGGCACAGTGTTGCTGACCTGGGCGTATCGCTGCAGGGGCTTTTGTTCCTGGAAAATAAAGAACTTTATTTTATAATATGTTTAGAACTTATTTGTTTTTTTGAAGTTTGTCAAATAAAGTTCCTTTAACCTCTGACTCGGTTTGTTAGACACCTGTTCATGCCTGATATTCCTAAATGTTTCATTGCTTGACAGAATAATGTATTTACTCTAAAAAGAGAAATGATGATTGGTATGTAACTGTATGATGTATACTAGACAAATGTAATACCGTACATATTTACTAACCCTAGCTATGGGAGTTTTCCCTGGCATGGGGAGCAATAAAGGATTATCTTGTCTTATTAAATTAATGTTTTATTTTGTGCAGTGTCCTTCATTTATTCCTGTTTTAACCTAAACCTGACATCCTTTTCTTATCTTCTACATGTTTCTATACTACATTTACAGACTTTGTGTTGGATTCAGAAGGTAAGAAACTGATAAAGAGCAGATTTTTACTGATTATAAGCAGAAGTACTGAGTAGAATTGAAGGAATAGTTGATGAAAGCTGAAAGAGCAGCTTCATAAAGGTCATCCAGAGTGTCATAGTGAGCAATGGAAGGACGTCTGACACTAAAATCAGTTTTCACTTACTGCTGTCATATTTTACATCATTATATGCAGACTTTCAGTCAATATCTGAGGTTTCATTCAGTGTTTGCAGAACTTTTGTGTCAGTTTCTCACTATAATAATATTCACCATCATTATTATAGTGAATATATGTTGTTGAAACACGGACACACATTTGTTCATTTTATAGTTTGAAACCCTCGTTGTGTCATCTTGTTTTTTTCAGTATTTGTTGTGATCCAGCTGGAATGTGTTCATGGTCTGTTGATGCAGTAACTGATTTCTGCCACCAGATGGAGTTTACTGTTTGTGAGCAACAGAATGAAGTTTTATTATTGATTCAGATTCATTCAACAGTGTTTATTTATAGAAAACAGCTGAAGTAAAATTAACTCCCAGAACCCACAGAGTAGCTCATTCAGGTGTGCTTCATATATTATTAATAATAAATAAAAACAATATTAGGCTTTTTATTGTTTTTCTGCAGACAGGAGTCTACAGCCAATCCAAACCCTCCATTTCAATCACGTGCTGCTGAAACCCGGAACAACAACAACATCAGCTGCTGAGTTTCGATCGTGAGTTTCAGGAGCAGAACTTCTAGATATTTAAACTTTAAATGTTCCAGATATTTAGATTTTAACTTCTAGATATTTAAACGTTAAATGTTCCAGATATTTAGACTTTAACTTCTAGATATTTAAACTTTAAATGTTCCAGATATTAACCCTCTACCTGCCGGGATGCTCGCCGCTCTGCTGTCCGTGTCACTGCCCTTCCTGCTCTGCGTGGTTCTGGTGAATACCGACCTGTTTGACTCGGTTCCAGTGGACCTGGACCAGGGTCACTACGCGGAGAAGCGCGTGCACGCTCTGCCCGCGTTCCTGGCGATGCCGTGTAACTGCGCGGTGAACGTGGGTTATATCTGCGTGGGTCTGTACTGGCTGCTGTGGAACCGGACAGATACCGAACCCGACCAGAGCCGTTACATGAGGCAGGTGTTCGCGCTCATGGCCCTGTTCTACGCGCCCGTGCAGTGGACGCGCCTGACGGTGCTGCGGCGCGCTCCCGCCGTGCTCGACCAGTGGCTCACGTTACCGATTTTCGCGTGGGTTCCGGTATGGATCCGGTACATCGAGGAGCCTCCGGGTCAGTGGAGCGGCGCGCACGGGGCCGCGCTGGAGCTGTGCTCGCTGCTGAGCTACGGACTGACGCTGCTGCACCCGCGGGGCTTCGAAGCGGCTCTGGGCGCGCACGTCGTCCTGGCCGTGCACGCGGCGGTTCGGCTGCAGCTCAAGCACGGGGACCGTCACACGTGCACAGTTCTGCTGCTGGCGGTGCTGTCCTGCGCGGGCTTCGTGGTGCTGAAGCTGCTGGATCACCAGCTGGCCCGGTACCGGCTGTTCCGGCGGTTTACCGGACACTTCTGGTCCAAAGTGTGCGACGTGCTGCAGTTCCACCTCAGCTTCCGCTTCCTGACCGCTCTGGGTCAGCGGGTCCAGCAGAACCGAACCAAGGCTGCAGCCCGGCAGGAGTAACGGAACCAGTCCAGAGCTGCAGGACTAACAGAACCGGATCAGTTGAGTTCTGATGGATGGGTGTGGCTGGGGGCACTAGGACCCTGCTAATCCAGGTGAATGCAGCTCACCTGAGCAGCTCAGGTGTGTCAGCGTCATGTCATCAATGTGTTGTAATCACAATCATTGTGAAGTTTTTTTTATTTTTACAGAATTTGTAATAACAGTCTTCTGCAGCATGTGAGAGTTTCTCCACTAAATGAACGGTTTTTGTTTCTGATCTCTGAGGTTAATCTGTGAATCTGCTCTCATTCTGTTTATAGATTTTTCTATTTTTATCTGTAGCTGGGAGTCACTAGTAGAAACTTTGCTGTGAAAACATGATGACAATAAAGATTGTTGAACTTTACAGCTAAAGTGCCGTTTGCTCCTTTTTCTGGTTTGCTTCCATAGTTTTATGTATTTTGTGCTCAGGTGTGTCACTCTGGCTTCACTCTTCTGTTGGGACAAATGAATTTCTTCTAGCTTGATTGACTCACCTGTTTCTATCGCTAACTACGCTCTGTCCAGGTGATTTAGTTCAGAACATGTGGTCCATGTAGCTACAGAAGGAGACCCTCACCTGAAGGTTCAGTAAAGTATGACAGTCCAGCATTGCTGTGCTGCACCTGTTTCCAGGTAACTATAAGACTGATCCACGTCTGGAAACGTTGAGGTGATTTTACTACCAGAGAACCGATCATGTTATCATGCTGTTAATCCACTTTGAACACATTTTTCTCAGATGTTAAAGTAAATCTAAAATGTTAAACTCTGAAGATCTGAAATGTTTGAGTGACAAATCAGCAGAAATACAGCAAAGCTGAGAAGAAAGCAAAAGACTGAGGTGTTCTGGAGTGAGCAGGACTCTATGCGGTGGTCTGCTGACTGGACAGAAGGTCAGAAGGTTCTGGACTCCATAGAGGAGAAGCTCGTGTTCATCATGGACTCTCACCCACTGCAGGACACTGGAGGCTTTAAGCAGCTCCTTCAGCAGGAGCAGGATTTATTCATTTTAATTCTTCATCCTTGTACATATTGTAAATATTAGACATCATTGTGTGTATTTGATGCTGTAACAATGTGAATTTCTCCTGGTGTGGGGAGCAATAAAGGATTATTTTATCTCTTATCTTATCTACTGCATTTGACCGAGCAGAAAACTGCAGGGAGCAAGACGCCCAATAAATTTCAAAACTGTACAAATAGTACAAGAAAACAACCAAAAAACACAATAAAATAAAATAATACAAATAAAACTTTTTTGGGGAAAAAGCATAAAATCAGATCTACTGATATAAAGAGACGAACACTGCGGACTGAAATGATCACAAAAGTGACAGAAGAAGCAGAAATTTTGACTTAAATTTCTATAAAATTCATAAAGAAAACGTTTCATGTACCGCGGATGCACGTGAACACGTCACGATGAAACATGCGCGTCAGTTGCGTAAAGCGGAAGTAAACAATCCTCAGCTGACGTGGAGCAGCCGTCGGTCGAACCGGAGCTAAACTGGATTCCAGGAACTGATCTCACTGGTTTAGCTGGTGGCTTCAGCCGGAGTGTGGTTCCTCTGAAACTCCTCTGAAGCTCCAGGAGCTCTGCTGGCTGCTTCTGAACCAGAATAGTCTCTAAAAGCTCCAAAGATGGCGGCAGCGGAGGACAGCAGGCCGTTCGCCGGGCTGTCGGACGTCTCCATCTCGGAGGACATCCCGGTGGAGGGGGACATCTCGGTGCCTGTCGGCTCCTCCAGGAGAGACGACGAGCTGTCCACGCTGGACGAGCCGGTCAAGGAGACCATCCTGCGGGACCTGCGGGCGGTGGGCAAAAAGTTCGTCCACGTCCTGTACCCGAAGCGGAGCTCGGCGCTGCTGCGGGACTGGGACCTGTGGGGCCCGCTGCTGCTCTGCGTCACCCTGGCTCTGCTGCTGCAGGGAGGAGCGGCCGACAGCGACAACCAGGGAGGTCCGCAGTTCGCTGAGGTAGGACTGGGTTAGGGCTCAGGGTGAAGAGTCACGTCTACGCTCTGGAGGGGCAGGACTGTCAGTACAAGCAGATGTTCGGCACCGAGCTCTGAGGAGCGATCATGAAGTTAATCCAGATCATCCTGGATTTTTAGATGAATCAGAAAGACATGTCTTATTTTTATACATTCCTTAAATGACAGATGTTAGAATCCGGACGCTATTTTATTTTATTTACTACAGAGGCATTAACTTAAATCTTGAACAGATGAGATGTTAATTTCTCTCTATGAACCACAGCAATAACAAACCATCGGATGCTGAAATCCTACCAGAGAAATAAGTTATGTTTTAAGAAAAAAATCTGAAGTGAACCATGTTGGTTTTTATAAAAGCTGACTTTTCAAATTGAGACACCTGCAGGTCGCTGAGGTAGGACGGTCCACGGTGCTGCTCAGCTCCAGACTGTAACAGGACAGGAAATACGAAAGTATTATCTGCAAAACGGGCTGACAGCGAGGAGGGGTTCCTGGAGGGGCCGCAGGTAGACTCAAGGGCCGACAAGGCAGGGGCGACAAGACTACCATACAGGGGCGACAAGACTACCATACAGGGGCGACAAGACTACCATACAGGGGCGACAAGACTACCATACAGGGGCGACAAGACTACCATACAGGGGCGACAAGACTACCATACAGGGGCGACAAATGTTGAGTGAACAAGAGACACAAAACTACCAGAGAGAGACACATAAACTGACTACCAGTCAACGCGTAAGTGTTGAAGAAACGTAGATGACATAAAAACCCAGAATGTAAACCACCTCAGGGATGGAAAAAAGCACTTCTTCTGGTGGACTTTCAGACTCCATGACATAGAGTGAGGGAGGTGATACGCGGCTAAAAATGACAGCATTTCACTGGCTTTTAGACATGAGGTTTACAGTCTGCTGACCACGTTCTGGTTTTGCTCTGGGTCTCAGGTCTTTGTCATCATCTGGTTTGGCTCCATCATCATCACCTTGAACTCCAAGCTGCTGGGCGGCACCATCTCCTTCTTCCAGAGCCTGTGTGTTCTGGGTTACTGCATCATGCCTCTGACGGTGGCCATGGCCGTCTGCCGGCTCGTCCTGCTCGGCGTTACCGGGTCGGTCGGCTTCGCCGTGCGGCTGGCGGTGGTCACGGTGTCCTTTGGCTGGTCCACCTTCGCCTCCACGGCCTTCCTCACCGACAGCCAGCCGCCCAACCGCAAGGCGCTGGTGGTGTATCCGGTGTTCCTGTTCTACTTTGTGATCAGCTGGATGGTCCTGACGTTCTCGCCGTCGCAGTAGAGGACGCCAACAAGGTTTTAGTGGAGAGAAGAACTCCGACACCAGAATCTGCCTTTGAGGGAAGACTACTGAACACTTTGTGGGCGCTGAGACAGCATTTGGACACCAAGCAAACTGTGAGGAGCAGCAGAGAGAAAACATTATGAATATGTTCTTATTTTTTTGTCTCCTTGTATATAGAAATAGTCCATGAATGTTGAACTGCTGGGTCTCTGTGTGAAATATTGGAATACCTGCTGGTGCTTTTCAGCAGCCTGACTAAAACCTTCAGTCTTTGGGAAACTGTTCAGCGTTTCTTTGAGTATTTTGGTTTTTCTAGACGCATGACAGTCGACTCTGACAGAAAGTATCACTTAGGATTTAGAGTGTTTCCTGCTGGTTTGAACCTCCAGTTTTTCTTTCTTCCAAACATGAAACTGAACAGTTTTAGATTTACTGCAGATGTGTCCTAAACTCTGTCTTGAAAATGAATCCAGTGTGGACAGACGCTGGCAGACGAGGTTAGAGGTTAATTACAGACTAAGAGCAGTAATTCTCCTTTTGTGATTTCACCCTCTAGAGCTGGAACTTTGTACTGAAGCTCATTTCCACCAGGGAAAGAAAATTAAAAGTCAAATAAAAATTCAGAATTCTGAGATAAAATAAAAATGTTGAAATAAAGTAAAAAAAATAAAAAGTATGAGAAATTAAGAAATCTGTTCTGCTTTGGAAATAATAGAGCTTATTCAGTCATTAATTATTTTTGAAGTTCACTAAGTTTAAGGAACTAAAAGGTTTATTCATCAGAAATTTGATGTGAAAAGTTAAAGTTTGAAATTATTGGACAAAGTAACAAATGCTCTTAATTTACACAGTATTTGTGACAGACAGTAACTTTGTGTCATATTTTTTGAAGTTTTAACTTTGTCAGAATTTTGACTTAACTTCAATAAATCCATATTTTGACTTTATGTCAAAGCAGTGAAATAAAAAGTCAAAACTGACATTAAATGTAAAAGAAAAACATCTTAGTCAAACCTATGACTTTAAAATCTAAATTCAGATGTAAAAACCATTATGAAATAAAGCCTATACTGAGAGAATTAAAAATGATTACAACAAACTGAAAAATGGATCTAAAAGGTAAAACAATAACTCTAAAACGGAGATAAATTCACTGAACATTAAAAGAATGAGATAAAAATCTGAACAAATGATCAAAATGAAGTAAAACTAGTTCCTTGTTTAGTAAAATGTTTCACTCAGTAACTTTAAAGTTTATCATCTCAGAATGTTTCTTGAATATTTGAATCAACTTTCTTTCCTCATGATGTTTGTTCTGTAAATCAGTTTGAAACTTCAGTGAGAAGAAAACAGCAGAAAATTGTGACAACATTCACTTAATTTTCTGTTAACATTGATCCAGCTTCACAGTAAAACAGTTTCTAATAAAAGGTCCAACAGAAACTAAAGCATGAATGTGTTTTGCATCGTTTCGTTTGGGTTAATCGTCTGTTTCTGTCTGTAAACCAACGTTCAGACTGTCTACATGCTGGCAGATAAATGGACGCTGGTGTTGTCTTTGAGGCAGTGTGATGTCTTTGTTTTATGGGATGAATCAGCTGATTTCTCATCTAACCTGACAACCGTCATCATGTCCTAAATCATCTGCTTCATTTGTTCATTTTTTGGAATTTGAGGTTAATTTTACACCAGCAAAGGAAAAAAATAAAATGTGTTTGAGCAGCTGTGATTGTTGGATTTCCTGATGTACGGACACTTTACAAAGAAGAGAAAAGATCATTAAAACCTTCTCACATGTTTAAAAAGACACATTTCATACTCTGAATGTCCCCACGAGTCAGGCCTAGCTGTTCCAGGGAAATACCACTAAAATGGAATCAAGGCTTCGGCATGTACACGAGGAGAGTTCAGACCGACGAAGAAAGGTGAAGAATCTACACTGAAATATTAAACCAGAGGAGGAGAGGGGTTATATTGCACACCTGTGCAGGTAATTTCACAGAGAACACAGTAAACCTGTTCATCTGAATCACTGCTGCAGTGACTGAACAACTCACACTGAAGACACAGAAACAACACAAAACATGCCAACATTTGGACTCTGTGGTCAATGTGCAACTCAGCTGTATGTTTCCAGGTTTTATAATACATGTAACACACACACACACACACACACACACACACACACACACACACACACACACACACACACACACACACACACACACACACACACACACACACACACACACACACACACACACACACACGTTTGTACTTCTATCTTAGTGAGGACATCCATAGGCGTAATGCATTTCCTAGAGCCTTACCCTAACCTTAATTATCACAACTGATTGCCTAAACCTAATCCTTACCCTAACCCTAACCAAACCTCAATTCATACCTGTTCTCTAAAAACAAGTCTTCACCCTCAAACATGGCTGTTTCAAAGTGAGGACCGGCCAGAATGTCCTCACTTTGTAAAAATGTCCTCACTTTGAGAGTTAAATGCAGAAAATGGTCCTCACCATGTAGCAAGTACAAGAACACACACACACACACACACACACACACACACACACACACACACACACACACACACACACACACACACACACACACACACACACACACACACACACACACACACACACACACACACACTGTGTAAATTCCCTCTTTCGTTACGAGACCCTTTGTTATTTGGTCAGGCACTGTTGGCCGGCCCGGTTCAGGTGTAGGGTCCTTAGCCATTGTTTTGGGGAATACAGCGCTACGGTAGCTCAAGTTACGTAACGTACGTTAATGCCGACCGTACCGGCTATCGCTGAGAATGCGTTCGTGAAGAAAGTGAGTTATGAACACATTGCATAATGTTAACGGTTGATGTGTGGAATATATGTTGTGCGGCTGTTACTATTACTCCCTGTTAGTCAACCTTACTTCTGTGTGTTTGTAGGCATTTCTGATGGTGCCGTGGCTCGTGCAACGAGCTAATGCTAGTTAGCTAGCCGTGTTGTCTATCGTGTTCCATGTGATGCCGGCATATGTGATGTTAATTGTTAGCTCTCTTGTGACTGCATAGTATTTAATGATGATGCATATGTAGGCATACTGACATGTTTAGGTAAATATGCTGAGCTCATATTTGTTGTCATCTTTTATTTTCTTACAGAGAACCATTCCATTCATATATTCATTCCATTCAGTGGTGTTAAGCTATCCATCCAGTCACTCAGGAAATCAGTCAACGTTACCATGCTGTACTGCTTCCCTTATCTCCAGTCAAGACTGTTAAACTGATCCTGGTGTCCACGTCTACTCTCTGGCCGGAGTTGCCTTTGTGGATAGAGCAACCCAGCGTCCTACTACTACACGAGATCGTTATCTCTAATACATACATCTATCTCAGATAGATAGATAGATAGATACTTTTTTAATCCCGGGGGAGATTCATGAATTTTTTTATTTTAAAATAATAACAGGAAGTTGTGTACAAACATCCTGTAAACAGTCAGACTCTTATGAATTAAGGTTATTTTACTGATAATTTCATTCCATATTTTAGGTAGAATTTCTTCATTTTTAGCGTTTAAAGATTTTATTTTAACTGATAGAAGGAAAACAAATGACGTCATCAGGTCGCGACGCCGCTGCCGGTTTGCTGTAAACATCGGTTAGCGACCCTGAAAGAGTCGCAACGCAAACAGCGACAAACCGGACGCGGTGCGGATTCTCTGCTCCACGGTCACACACAGCGGAGGTTCCCCGGTTCTCTGGCTGCTCCCCACGGCACCGTTAGCCGTTAGCTGACCGATGAACGGACCGTTAGCCCTTAGCTGACCGATGGACGGGCTTCCGCCGCTGCCGCCGGAGCTCTGGGTGTGCGTGTTCAGCTACCTGAGCACGGAGGAGAAGACACCGTGCGCAACCTGCTGCAGGACACCTGAAGAAGCTCATCGACCACCCCGTCTCTGTGGGGGGACACACCGGTCGTCCTGTCCGACCTCCGCCGCTACACCTACGGTTTTCTGGGACACGCTGCTCCGCCGGAAGCTGACCCGGGTGGCAGTGAGGCACTGCGGCGGAAGGAGTGGCGGCGCTCGTCAAGTTCCTGCCGAACGCTCACCGCCCGTGGTGTTCGTGGACGGAGGAAGGCTGTATAAGGAGAAGTACCTTGACCACCTGTCCGCTTCCCGCAGCTCCGGGACCTGGGGGTGAGGAACGCCACCTGGGACGAGCCGATCCTGAGCCAGAGCGTCACCGTGCAAGCTGCGGGATGCGGCTGACTCACCTGAGCGTGTGCAACGTCCGGCTGCCGTGCACGGTGGAGTTCATCAACACGGTGTCTCACCTGGGCAACCTTGCGGTAACCTGCTGTCCACCAGCAGGGGGAGGGCTACGGGCTGGACACGGTGCGGCCGGTGCCCCGCGGAGTCTTCCACAACATGCTGCTGCACCTGAACAAGCTGCAAACACTGTCCTGGGGCATGAGGGGGAGCCGCCAGAGCCGCTGCCCGACGACTACCCTCAGCCCGTCGGACCCGCAGCAACCAGGTGAGCCAGTGGTCACCTGTGTGTGGTTCTACATGTACAGTTACTGTAGTTCTTGTGTTTGGTTCTTTCAGTCACCTCAGATCAGTTCTACAGACAATAAACAGGTTCTAGGTGGAAGAGGACAGGTCTGTTCATAGTGGGACCAGTTAGACAGTCTTAGTGGTGGCTGAGCTCATATAGTTGAGTGACCTTAACCAGACTCTCCGGTATTGTAGGACCGGCCCGGTACGGCGGCCCGGTGCTGACCAGTCTGGAGCTGGTGGATTACCCAGAAACCATTCTGCCAGAGAACAGCTCTGAGAGTCTGACGTCGCTGCGCTCGCTGACGGTCCGGTACAGGTACATCAGAGAAGGCATCACCTGTCGTCTTGGTCGTGGCTGAGCCCTCTGAAGCAGCTGGAGACGCTCACCATCATCGGTGAGTTTCAGCAACCTGAAGTCCTGCAGCTCTAGAGAGAACTCAGAAACGTCTTCTATGACACAGTTAGGACTTTTAATGAAACAGGATTTAAGCTCAGATTTTATTTGGCGATGAACATCACATCTAAGCAGCTTTTGTTCTTTCTGTCCAGGTGGAAACTCTCTGGCTACCTACACCACCACCATCCCGTCTAGCGTGACCAGGCTGACGCTGCGAGTCGCCATAACGCTCAAGACATGGACTCCCATCGCGCCCAAAGTCCCAGGACTGGAGCACCTGGACATTGAACAGAACCGGTCCAGCGGCAGCCTCTGCAGACGGATCCCCATGCTGTTTCCTGAACTCAGGACTCTACGGATACGGTAAAGAATCTCACAGTAAACTGCATGAACCGGTCGGCCTCATCATCTGATAGTCATTTCCTCAAATAATTTGTTTAAAAAAGGGAAAATCTGGTCAATAATAGAGAATTCAGCTGAGAGTTCTCCTGGACATAGATGTTCCAGATGTTGCCCTGATGCTGAGTCTCTGACTTGTGAGGGAAACCGTCAACCTTTGGAAATCTCTGTGTCCAAGGATGAGAATGCAGTTTGTTAAAATGAGTTTCCTTCAGTCAGAAAAGAAGCATTAAAAGGATTCCTGTTGAAATCTCATCTTCTGGAAGCTGCTTGGAGCTCCAGAGATAGTTCTAGAATGGAGGTGAAGTTAATGTGTGTTATGGAACATGACCTCAGTTTACAGACTTTGAGTTCTTCTTTTCATGTGAGCGCACCGATGTTTCTTGCTGGTTTCCCAGAATTAAAGTGCGTTTCGCCTTGTCTCCCAGATTTTTTCCGCCGGGAACCAGAGAAAGACCTGCTGAGCCTCCACCGACTGCCGACATCTGGTGCAGCTGGAGCTGCTGGTGGAGCGATCCTTCATCCTCAGAGACTACCTGAACGGTCACCCGTGGCCCAGTCCCCTGCGTCCAGGAGCTGATTGATGAGCTTCGACAGCTTTCCAAGAACAGATCACCGTCATCACCGCCATGCGGCAGAGAAACCCTCTGAGAGAATGCGACTGTGTCTGGGAAGGAGACTGAGACGGCCGACAGCAACCAGGAAGACAAGTTCTTGGAGCACGAAGAAGATGAGTCCCTGAGGCAGAAACAGAAGCCACAAGTCACCAAGACGAGAAGAACCAAAGAAACTGTTGGTCCCTGCAGGAACTGAAGGGCAGAAGGAAGAAGGTGTTTGATGGCATGTTCAGAAGAGCCTGAAGGTCCAGCAGTGGTTCAGATGTTCGGTCAGCTGGCTCTAAGTGGGTAAAATATTCAAACAATATTCAAAGGCAGCCATGAATGAAACATGTCGGAGCTGATTCACTTCCTGTTGGGCCACAGATCCAGTGATGTCACGTTAGGACAGGTTATCTTTAGATTTTTTTCTCTCAAACCCGTTCTCTGAATCAAATCTAAAGTCTGATGAAGAAGAAACGGAGCTCAGTGTTGGACTGAGAACAGTCGCTGGAGGATGAATCCATGGAGGCTGCTGATGAAACAAACAGCAGACTGATGAGCAGACAGCTGCTTTGTGAGCTTCCAGTAGTCTAATAACCTGATGAAGTCACTGTTCAGGTGTTTGTTTCTGTTCAGTCTGACAAACACAGAAAACTGTAAAAACTCTGCAGTCATGAAAAAGAAACTTGAAAGACTGTTGATTTCACTGGGTTAGCATTTATTAAAAACTGTTAAAAGTCATAACATGAAACTTAACATTTGGTCTTTTTTCTGTTCTTATCGGTTCCTTCATTCTTCTGCAGATGCTTTGTTCAGTTCTGACTTCTCTGCAGATAAAGATGATTTCCCTTAAAGCTCTCATATTTATTACTAAAGTTGAATTTCTGGCTCTTTTGACTACAGAGCAGTTCTAGCTGCTGTACAAATACTGTAATGGTGTTAAAATGTTCCGTCCACAGAGATGCACACACCGGTATTCAGAGCTGTCAGGGCCGCCGTAACTTAGTGATGTCACAGTGATGCAGACTCCAGCCTCCACACACTTTCCTGTTGGTTTTGCTGTGTGGAGTGTATCATGTCATTCTGACTCTAAAACATCTAATCCAAGAGCAAATGTTCTGCAGGAGCGTCTTCATGCACTCTCAGCATCTGTTCCTGACAGAATTCTCACTGTTAGCATGTAGGCAGCTAATGTGGCTAACATAGCTCTGATGGTCAGAGCTCTGTGGAAACTTTAACCCAGTAAACCAGACTGGGAGGGTTTCTGTGTTTCATGTCTCCTGTTGAGAAAACAAATGGAGTTTAAGTTTCCTTGTTTCTGGCCAGAACATTTTGGGTTTAGTGTTCTAATCATCTGTTTACTGTCTGCCTGCAGCTGCTAGAACAAAGCACAGCTGCTGCATTCAGTGGAACTACCGGGTCAGGGTATTTTAAATGTTTTCAAAGCTGGATTCTGGCGTCTGGTCTGATATCAGAGCTTCTGGATGATTCCTGCCATAGTAACAATAAAGTAAAGCTACCACCTGGAGCGCTCATGTTCCATCGGTACCAGAGGGAGAGCAGCTCCTGGGACTTCTATTTGTACTCTTACTACCTTTGGAAGCTCTGAGGGGTTGTCTGCAGTCTGCCCATCCAATCAGAGTCAGAAGTGGTGCTGGTTCCCACTGGCTGAACAAAGTAAAGGTTTTCTTCTGTAAATGTGACTGGGTGATCTCAGTCCGCTGCTGCTCAGAACTGTTGCTGTCTGTCAAATGAAACTAGAAGGAAATCTGTAGTTTTTCTGTTTTCAGACTCGGTGACATCATCTGTTCTGCTGCAGAGGATTGTGGGTCAGAAAGGCCAGAGGGAAGCAGGCAGACATCCTGAGCTCTTTGACAGACTGAACCTGTCTCTAGTGTTTGTGGTTCCCCTCACAAGATCCTCATTTCCAACAGGTTCTCCAGATGTTTCCTCCTGATGTTGTTGGGTGAGTAACTGTGTGACTTCACAGTGACTCAAAATCATTATATTATATGATATTATGTTGTGATATTTGTGGTTAGCAGTAAGTCAGTGAACACAACGTACACTTTCCTAAAAACAGATGGGTCATTCCAGGTGAAATGAGCAGATATTCCTTGGGGGTGTTGCTGCACCATCTTCAAATTAGTCCTAAATTTGTATGCCATTAGACAGTCACAAAGTACTTTCTATGCAAAATCTGAAATGGTGCAGCAACCACCATCTGGTGAAACCACAACAGAATGACCCAGATAGTTTTGTTTAGAACCAACATTAGTTTTTTCTTTGAATAAGAACAGGAATGTCTCCTCCACTCACTAAATACATTCATTTGTTTCCTGAAATCCCCCAGAAATTAGATGTAAAATATGGACAATTAAAGTGATGAAACTAATCCCAGCTGTCAGTCCGTCCTGCATCTCGGTCCTTTTATTAAAAAAACACAATAATGGATGCTCCATCTCTCTGGCTTTTATTGAACATCAACAAACGTGTATTAAGAGATGATTGATTACAGTTTTTAATCTCAGCACTGCAGCTAAAATAATCTGTAACTTAAAAAGCAAATAAGTTGGGATTTTAACTCATTATGTTCCAAAACTTAAATCCATGGAAACTTTATAACGATGAGTTCACCTTGATGCTGGAACCCAACAAGCATCCTGTTTGTTCTGCAGACTGAAGAAGCTGCTGAAGCTCAGAAGTCCAGCAGCAGCGTCAGCGGCTCCTCAGCCTTCAGGACCAGCTCCTGTTTCTGTCCGTAGATGCCTTGTTCCGCCTTCACTCCCGCCTCGGTGCATTTGTTGGAGGCCGCCATGAGCTCCCTGCAGGCCGACACCAGGCCGGACAGCAGCTGAGCGGCTCTCCAGAGCTCACAGCCGCCTCTGAACCGGATCCTCCTCCGGACCGGCGGTTCGGCCAGCAGCGAGTCCTGGGGGACGAAGAGAACGCTGCCTGGGAGGTCGAGCAGCGACACCGAGCGTTCCACGGTCCCTCCGGAAGAACTTAGTGTTCATCAGACTGTTGGCTGTTGGAGCAAAAACATGAAACTAGGTGAACTTAGACTGAAACATGACATCATAGTAACCTGCCACCGCAGTAAACCCTACATTAAACCCTACTAGAATCTACTGATGTCCTTCAGCTGAAGTCTCCCATGGTGAAGACCGTCTTTCAGTGTTCTGGTCGTGCTGTAATGTTGCACTTTGACCTGATGGTGGCGGTGTTGTCTGTGCTGCAGTGGTACAGCAGTGACAGGATGCAGCATTTCTTTATTATTCCTGGTTTTTATGACAACATCTGAAGATGAATCTGAGGCTGCAGAGAAGAAAAGAGGAGCTACAACCCTGAAAGTCTTTAGTTCCAGAATCCGAAGAAAACCTCCAGAAAAACTGCTTTCATGGGTCCTTCCACATTCAGACACGATTCGTTGCTGAATCTTTGGACTTGTTGGGTTTTCTGTGTCATTTTGTGGCTTCTTAAAATAGTCAGGTAGACCTGTGGTATCCTTTTCTCTTGTGTAAAAACCTGAGTCCATTGTTGTTAATATTCTGCAGAAATAATTGACAGCAGAAACTAATAGAAGAATAAACACTCAACGAAAACATAAACCAACACTTTTGTTTTTGCTCCCATTTTTATGAGATGAACTCAAAGATCTAAAACTTTTCCCACATACACAATATCACCATTTCTCTCCAATCTCTGTGTGAAGTTGCTGGATATTGGTGGGAACTGGTCCACGCTGTCGTATTCGCCGATCCAGAGCATCCCAAACATGCTCAATGGTGACATGTCCGCTGAGTCTGCTGGCCATGCAAGAACTGGGATGTTTTCAGCTTCCAACAATTGTGTTCAGATCCAGTCTGAGGCACACCTGGTCACTGATCATGGTGTCTCATCAGTGGGATGGATTATCTCAGCAAAGGAGAAGTGCTCACTGTCACACATTTAGACAGATTTGTGAACAATATTGGAGAGAAATGGTGATAATGTGTATGTGGAAAAAGTTTTAGATCTTGAGTTCATCTCATAATAAATGGGAGCAAAAACAAAAGTGTTGGTTTATATCTTTGTTGAGTGTACTTCATGCCCATAAACTGATCAGCACGTCTCTTGAATTCAATCAGGAAAACCTACGTTTCCTCTGATAAAGGGTTAAATAAAATCCGTTTGGTGAATAATCTCACCCATCTGATACGTGACGTCTTCAGTGGCTCCGTGGAAAAAACAACGTAGACGACGATTCCCTCCTGGATCTGATGAAAACAAGGTTTAGATTAATAATCAATACAGTCAAATAATCAAACAGTCAAACTAGAAGAAAACGTAGAGAAAACAGTATTCCATTGTTTAAGTGAATTCATGCGCTTCTAAATGATCGACTTTTCAATCATTGGTTTCATCTGAAGTCTTCTGGTGTTTGTGTTTCCTGTTTAAACATTAAATGTTCCATTCCTCTGTAATTTAATCCATTTATTTATGGATTCATTCATTCACAAACTCTTCATTTTACACTCACTTTATTATTCATGTTTCCTCCTTCACTAGAGTTCAGATTTCAGGTTAAATGATGAAATTAATCCTCCTGATGTTTGATTCCGTTCTACAAACACAGCAGGACCAGACTTTTATTAGTATTATTATTCATTGTTATTCCAAAGAATGAACCGTTCCAGACATGTTCCAGATCAGTTTAATCCGTGTTTGAATGGAAAACTGGAAACTTTTAGAAACTAAATCAACACAGATTTCATTTAAAGCTGAGAATCTTCCAGGTTACTTTTATTCAGATGACAATCTAAGATTCAGTTTAAAAATAATGACAGAGAAACAGAATGATCCGAGAACTGTTGGTGATCGATTATTGATGAGGTGATTGATTACTGATGAAGTGATTGATTACTGATGAGGTGATCGATTATTGATGAGGTGATCGATATTTGATGAGGTGATCGATTATTGATGAGGTGATCGATTATTGATGAGGTGATCGATTATTGATGAGGTGATCGATTGCTGATGAGGTGATCGATTGCTGATGAGGTGATCGATTGCTGATGAGGTGATGGATTACTGATGAGGTGATCGATTACTGATGAGGTGATATGATGAGACGATGAGGTGATCGATTATTGATGAGGTGATCGATTACTGATGAGGTGATCGATTACTGATGAGGTGATCGATTATTGATGAGGTGATCGATTACTGATGAGGTGATCGATTACTGATGAGGTGATCGATTATTGATGAGGTGATCGATTACTGATGAGGTGATCGATTACTGATGAGGTGATCGATTATTGATGAGGTGATCGATTATTGATGAGGTGATCGATGATCGATTATTGATGACGATGAGGTGAGATGTGATCGATTATTGATGAGTGATCTTGAGGTGATCGATATGGATGAGGTGAATCGATTGCTTGATGAGGGTCGTATTGGATGGGTGATTTACTGGTGATTTGATTACTTGATGAGGTGATTGATTATTGATGAGGTGATCGATTATTGATGAGGTGATTGATTATGATGAGGTGATTGATTACTGGTGATTGATTACTGATGAGGTGATCGATTATTGATGAGGTGATTGATTATTGATGAGGTGATTGACTGAACTCCCACCTCGGCCCACTGAGCGTCTCCTCCGTCCAGAGCCGGTCGGATCTTCACCTTAGCCGAGCTGCACTGCTGGACGACGGTCCGAGCCTGACGCCTGCTGCAGCTCCGGAACGTCGCCGAGCTGCAAAGGCACAAAAAGACGACAGCTTCAGCATCAGGAACAGACCACAGCTTTAATCAGACATGTTTGTTTTTCTGTCAGTACTGCAGCTGTAATCAGAGTACTACTGCAGGATCAGACAGAATGCTGACTACGTCTTTCTGGTTTTACTGACAGTCTAGATGTCGGAATGAATGAAAACTGGAGAAAAAACTTTTTTAAAAACACAGAAACAGAAGGAATCATCAGATTGGTCCATGAGCTACTCGCCGTTTAGAAGGAAAACTAAATCTGAGCTGAAAAGTAGAACATCTGAAGTGGTTGGTGGTAGTTCTGGTTCCATGGAGGTCCAGAACGTTACAGCTGCTGGGGGCTCTTACCTGTCCACCTCAGCACCTGGTCTTTCTGTCTTTGCTGGGGTTTTACCAGCGATGGTGAAGACCGGCCAGGGTTTGGTACTCGGGGCCACGACGGGCTCCAGACCACTGGTCTCTGCCGGGTGCTGGACTCTGGGCCGCTTCTGTGCTGGTTTCTGGGCCTGTGGTTCACCTGGACGGTTAGTTTTCTCTGGAGGAGGATCTGCAGCAGGTCGGACACACTGAGAGCTGCTGGATTCTCTCTGGTCTTCTTCTGGATCCTGGACCTGAACATGGCTCTCACAGCTGCTCTGGACAGACAGTCTGGAAACAAGGGGGGCGCTGGGAGTCCTGGACTGAGGGCTGATGGGGGTTGAAGGTCCGTCCTTGGAGAGAGACGATAAGTTCATCTGTTCATCATTCTGAAGGAGGAATTAGGATTTAATAGTTCCACAGCAGAAAACCAGCCCAGCAGCCTGCCTTTGAACCTGTGCTATGGAAGTACAACTGAACTTACCATATAAATACACATCTATAAACAACAAGAACTGACCTCTGGGTCTGAGTTCTCCGGCTCTTCCACGTCTCCTTCATCAGCATCGTCGCTCTGATTGTCTTTGTCGCTGTCAGCATGTACAGAGAACCTGAAACCACAGGACCAGTTAACCCCACTGATAAACCAGTCATACTGGAATTATCAGCTTCTAATGTCACTGGGATTAAACTGGTACGGCTTCAAACACAGCGCTTGTTCTGTTCTCACCGAGGTGTTCTGAAGCCAAAGTAAAAGACAAAAGATGAGGGTTTTTCTGCAGCATCTAAAATTTATCGCGAGCTTTTTGTGTATTCTTCTGTATTGTTTAAAAAATAAGAAAAAACTATAATGAAAAGGTTGTTAACGGTGAAATAGAATATCACAGAGGAACTGATAAATGATTGAATGATGACAGAAGGTTAACATGTCAGCTCAAAACACAGAATTAGTAGGAAGATCTGAATGTACTGGATGATAGAAATGACTAAAAGCAGCAAATAAACAGCTAGCACATCAGAAATGATTAAATAACTCACAGTTCAAAGGGCTTAAACATGGTAGAAAAAGCTGGACAGAACCAAACAACTGCCTGAAATATTCAAATGATGAAGCTGTTGCAGTGGATACAAAAATGGATAAGAAATGTAAAGTTATTAATAAAACAGATGACTGTAAAGACAGCTGTGTTACAGATTAAAATACTAAAACTAATAACTGAAATACGAGCTACAGAGCGAGACAGCTCCAACACAAACAAAGACTCATCTGACAGAAAAAGTCCTGCAGCCTTTTATTCCGGTGCATCATTATGAGGTCATAAAAGGAACCTGCTGATTGGTGGAGATCTGAGCGTCTCCAGATTCTTCTTCCTGCTGCACTGGAAACAGCTGTCGATCCACTGGATCACATCAGGCTTCATGGTTGTCCAGAAATACCTGTCAGAGGACAGACGTGATGTCAGAGGACAGGCGTGATGTCAGAGGACAGACGTGATGTCAGAGGACAGGCGTGATGTCAGAGGACAGGCGTGATGTCAGGGGACAGGCGTGATGTCAGGGGACAGACGTGATGTCAGGGGACAGACGTGATGTCAGGGGACAGACGTGATGTCAGAGGACAGGCGTGATGTCAGAGGACAGGCGTGATGTCAGAGGACAGACGTGATGTCAGAGGACAGACGTGATGTCAGAGGACAGGCGTGATGTCAGAGGACAGGCGTGATGTCAGAGGACAGGCGTGATGTCAGGGGACAGGCGTGATGTCAGGGGACAGACGTGATGTCAGGGGACAGACGTGATGTCAGGGGACAGACGTGATGTCAGAGGACAGGCGTGATGTCAGAGGACAGGCGTGATGTCAGAGGACAGACGTGATGTCAGAGGACAGGCGTGATGTCAGGGGACAGACGTGATGTCAGGGGACAGACGTGATGTCAGAGGACAGGCGTGATGTCAGGGGACAGGCGTGATGTCAGAGGACAGACGTGATGTCAGAGGACAGGCGTGATGTCAGAGGACAGGCGTGATGTCAGGGGACAGGCGTGATGTCAGGGGACAGACGTGATGTCAGGGGACAGGCGTGATGTCAGGGGACAGGCGTGATGTCAGGGGACAGACGTGATGTCAGGGGACAGACGTGATGTCAGGGGACAGGCGTGATGTCAGAGGACAGGCGTGATGTCAGAGGACAGGCGTGATGTCAGAGGACAGACGTGATGTCAGAGGACAGACGTGATGTCAGAGGACAGGCGTGATGTCAGAGGACAGGCGTGATGTCAGGGGACAGGCGTGATGTCAGGGGACAGGCGTGATGTCAGGGGACAGACGTGATGTCAGGGGACAGACGTGATGTCAGAGGACAGGCGTGATGTCAGAGGACAGGCGTGATGTCAGAGGACAGGCGTGATGTCAGAGGACAGGCGTGATGTCAGAGGACAGACGTGATGTCAGGGGACAGACGTGATGTCAGGGGACAGGCGTGATGTCAGGGGACAGACGTGATGTCAGGGGACAGGCGTGATGTCAGGGGACAGGCGTGATGTCAGAGGACAGACGTGATGTCAGAGGACAGGCGTGATGTCAGGGGACAGGCGTGATGTCAGGGGACAGGCGTGATGTCAGGGGACAGGCGTGATGTCAGGGGACAGGCGTGATGTCAGGGGACAGGCGTGATGTCAGGGGACAGGCGTGATGTCAGGGGACAGGCGTGATGTCAGGGGACAGGCGTGATGTCAGGGGACAGGCGTGATGTCAGGGGACAGACGTGATGTCAGGGGACAGGCGTGATGTCAGGGGACAGGCGTGATGTCAGGGGACAGGCGTGATGTCAGGGGACAGGCGTGATGTCAGGGGACAGGCGTGATGTCAGGGGACAGACGTGATGTCAGAGGACAGGCGTGATGTCAGAGGACAGGCGTGATGTCAGGGGACAGGCGTGATGTCAGGGGACAGGCGTGATGTCAGAGGACAGACGTGATGTCAGAGGACAGACGTGATGTCAGAGGACAGGCGTGATGTCAGGGGACAGGCGTGATGTCAGGGGACAGACGTGATGTCAGAGGACAGACGTGATGTCAGAGGACAGACGTGATGTCAGAGGACAGGCGTGATGTCAGGGGACAGACGTGATGTCAGAGGACAGACGTGATGTCAGAGGACAGGCGTGATGTCAGGGGACAGGCGTGATGTCAGAGGACAGACGTGATGTCAGAGGACAGGCGTGATGTCAGAGGACAGGCGTGATGTCAGAGGACAGGCGTGATGTCAGGGGACAGGCGTGATGTCAGAGGACAGACGTGATGTCAGGGGACAGACGTGATGTCAGAGGACAGGCGTGATGTCAGGGGACAGGCGTGATGTCAGAGGACAGGCGTGATGTCAGGGGACAGACGTGATGTCAGGGGACAGACGTGATGTCAGAGGACAGACGTGATGTCAGAGGACAGGCGTGATGTCAGAGGACAGGCGTGATGTCAGAGGACAGGCGTGATGTCAGGGGACAGGCGTGATGTCAGGGGACAGGCGTGATGTCAGGGGACAGGCGTGATGTCAGGGGACAGGCGTGATGTCAGGGGACAGGCGTGATGTCAGGGGACAGGCGTGATGTCAGGGGACAGGCGTGATGTCAGAGGACAGGCGTGATGTCAGAGGACAGGCGTGATGTCAGGGGACAGGCGTGATGTCAGGGGACAGGCGTGATGTCAGGGGACAGGCGTGATGTCAGAGGACAGGCGTGATGTCAGGGGACAGGCGTGATGTCAGGGGACAGGCGTGATGTCAGGGGACAGACGTGATGTCAGGGGACAGGCGTGATGTCAGGGGACAGGCGTGATGTCAGGGGACAGGCGTGATGTGATGTCAGGGGACAGATGTGATGTCAGAGCTGATGGAAACTCTGGGGTGAAGACGAAAAGCCGACCCACCTCTCGTTGAGCAGCCGCAGACATTTGTTGACGTCCAGGTGATTGAGCTCGTTGTGGTAATCGGTCAGAGCGGCTTCAACCTGCTGCCGACTCCTCAGAACCAAACGCAGTCGATCTCCTCTGGTGGAGTGAAGCTTGTCGTCTGAAACAGCAGCAGACAGGAGCTGAGAGTCAGGACTGAGTCTGATGGATCTGAACCGGTCTGGACTAGCAGTCAGACAGTTAAATAGACCAAATATGGACCAGAGGACAACAAAGGAACTAGTGTCTCAGAAAAAGCTTCAGAACTGCAGTATTTTCAGCTCCCAAGAGTTGGAACCTTTAATGGTGAATTTCTTGCAGAACCTCCTGAAGGTGTTCTTCTCCACGTAGCTCAGTCCGGGCGGATAGGTGCGTCTGCTCAGGTAAAGCTCCACGGCGTCGTATTTGGCAAAAAAGGTCTGATCTCGCTGGGGGAGATGTGAACAGGTGTTAGCGTCATGAGGCTTCATGGAGGCCGTGAATCATCTCATGAACATAAACTCACCTCCTCCTGTCCTGCAGGCTGGTTTGGACCTCTGGATGCTGTCTGTGGATGAAACACAGGCGGCTGAAATGCTGCTTTTTACCGCTTTACCTCAGCATCTGCTGCATCTCACCGAGTCTCCGTGGACCATGAGGGTAGGAACAGCGTCTGGACGGAGGACCACCTTCTCCCCACGCCGGTCCAAGCAGTCCTCAGTGAAATGAGTCGAACAGACGGACGACCGCAGCCGAGGAATCCAGTTAGAACGTCCGACGGCCTTCATCCAGCGAGCCAGCAGGGCGGCGTCGTGGAGAGGAAACCTACGGAACAGAAACCAGCAGGAGAAAACACAACATCTGATTCAAACACTTCATGATAACCAGACTGACAGTTAAACAGTAAATCAGCATCAAGAGTCTCCCACTGAACAAATATGAGTCGACAGACGTAGTAGAAGATCCTCATTTATAGAAAATATAAGTTATTCATTCAAAACATTTCAAACATCAGACACACAGTCAAAGTGTTTTACCAGAGAAAGTAGTCCAACTTTCTGAATTTACCAAACAAGTTTAAATATTCAGGTTATGAATCTACAATATTTTACAATCATATCATTACCGGAAAAATTAAGATTTATATTCTAAAGTATCATTATACACAGGAAAGATCACTAAAATATTCTCTACCTGCATCAGCTCACTGGTAATTAATGTTACAGCCCATGTTTTTAATCTGTATAAATTATATACATGTATAAATATTTAATGTGTTTGTCTGAACCGGAGGGCACATGATGCAGGGGGTAGCTGTTAAAAGCAGACAGCCATTCGTTGGGGGGGACGGGGTGTTGGAGCGGCAGTAGCTCTGCTGCAGGCGTCAGTGTTGACGCTGGTGCTGCTTCTTTTCTTATCGGACAGCTTAATCCGAAACATTTTTGGACTCTTATAACTTCCATCGATACAATAAACTTTTGAAAAGACATTTTGACCTATTGCTCATTTCGAGGGGGCAACATTATCACTAATTTAAACTAAAATGTTCAGATTTTAGAATAAAGTTGAGGATAAACGAACTGAAGCATCAGCTGAGAAAGAAAATACCTGAAAACACCTGAAAGAGAAAATCATCAAAACTGGAGATTAGAAATCCTTTCACTTCCTGTTTCATTCAGCGGGTCCCAGTGCTACCTGTGGAAGGAGAGTCTCCCAGTGCTACCTGTGGAAGGAGAGTCTCCGAGTGCTACCTGTGGAAGGAGAGTCTCCGAGTGCTACCTGTGGAAGGAGAGTCTCCGAGTGCTACCTGTGGAAGGAGAGTCTCCGAGTGCTACCTGTGGAAGGAGAGTCTCCGAGTGCTACCTGTGGAAGGAGAGTCTCCGAGTGCTACCTGTGGAAGGAGAGTCTCCCAGTGCTACCTGTGGAAGGAGAGTCTCCGAGTGCTACCTGTGGAAGGAGAGTCTCCGAGTGCTACCTGTGGAAGGAGAGTCTCCCAGTGCTACCTGTGGAAGGAGAGTCTCCGAGTGCTACCTGTGGAAGGAGAGTCTCCGAGTGCTACCTGTGGAAGGAGAGTCTCCCAGTGCTACCTGTGGAAGGAGAGTCTCCCAGTGCTACCTGTGGAAGGAGAGTCTCCGAGTGCTACCTGTGGAAGGAGAGTCTCCCAGTGCTACCTGTGGAAGGAGAGTCTCCCAGTGCTACCTGTGGAAGGAGAGTCTCCGAGTGCTACCTGTGGAAGGCGAGTCTCCGAGTGCTACCTGTGGAAGGCGAGTCTCCGAGTGCTACCTGTGGAAGGAGAGTCTCCCAGTGCTACCTGTGGAAGGAGAGTCTCCCAGTGCTACCTGTGGAAGGAGAGTCTCCGAGTGCTACCTGTGGAAGGCGAGTCTCCGAGTGCTACCTGTGGAAGGCGAGTCTCCGAGTGCTACCTGTGGAAGGAGAGTCTCCCAGTGCTACCTGTGGAAGGAGAGTCTCCCAGTGCTACCTGTGGAAGGAGAGTCTCCGAGTGCTACCTGTGGAAGGAGAGTCTCCGAGTGCTACCTGTGGAAGGAGAGTCTCCGAGTGCTACCTGTGGAAGGAGAGTCTCCGAGTGCTACCTGTGGAAGGAGAGTCTCCGAGTGCTACCTGTGGAAGGAGAGTCTCCCAGTGCTACCTGTGGAAGGAGAGTCTCCGAGTGCTACCTGTGGAAGGCGAGTCTCCGAGTGCTACCTGTGGAAGGCGAGTCTCCGAGTGCTACCTGTGGAAGGCGAGTCTCCGAGTGCTACCTGTGGAAGGAGAGTCTCCCAGTGCTACCTGTGGAAGGAGAGTCTCCCAGTGCTACCTGTGGAAGGAGAGTCTCCGAGTGCTACCTGTGGAAGGCGAGTCTCCGAGTGCTACCTGTGGAAGACGAGTCTCCGAGTGCTACCTGTGGAAGGAGAGTCTCCGAGTGCTACCTGTGGAAGGAGAGTCTCCGAGTGCTACCTGTGGAAGGAGAGTCTCCGAGTGCTACCTGTGGAAGGTGAGTCTCCGAGTGCTACCTGTGGAAGGAGAGTCTCCGAGTGCTACCTGTGGAAGGTGAGTCTCCGAGTGCTACCTGTGGAAGGAGAGTCTCCGAGTGCTACCTGTGGAAGGCGAGTCTCCGAGTGCTACCTGTGGAAGGAGAGTCTCCGAGTGCTACCTGTGGAAGGAGAGTCTCCGAGTGCTACCTGTGGAAGGAGAGTCTCCCAGTGCTACCTGTGGAAGGAGAGTCTCCCAGTGCTACCTGTGGAAGGAGAGTCTCCGAGTGCTACCTGTGGAAGGCGAGTCTCCGAGTGCTACCTGTGGAAGACGAGTCTCCGAGTGCTACCTGTGGAAGGAGAGTCTCCCAGTGCTACCTGTGGAAGGAGAGTCTCCGAGTGCTACCTGTGGAAGGAGAGTCTCCGAGTGCTACCTGTGGAAGGAGAGTCTCCGAGTGCTACCTGTGGAAGGTGAGTCTCCGAGTGCTACCTGTGGAAGGAGAGTCTCCGAGTGCTACCTGTGGAAGGAGAGTCTCCGAGTGCTACCTGTGGAAGGTGAGTCTCCGAGTGCTACCTGTGGAAGACGAGTCTCCGAGTGCTACCTGTGGAAGACGAGTCTCCGAGTGCTACCTGTGGAAGGAGAGTCTCCGAGTGCTACCTGTGGAAGACGAGTCTCCGAGTGCTACCTGTGGAAGGAGAGTCTCCGAGTGCTACCTGTGGAAGGCGAGTCTCCGAGTGCTACCTGTGGAAGGTGAGTCTCCGAGTGCTACCTGTGGAAGGAGAGTCTCCGAGTGCTACCTGTGGAAGGTGAGTCTCCGAGTGCTACCTGTGGAAGGTGAGTCCAAGGCCTCGCTCCACCGGCCCACAGCGGTTGCTGCAGCTGATGACACTGCAGCGAAGCCACTTCCTCTTGCTCCTGGTGAGGCAGGTGTTGCAGCTGGAGATCCATGTGGATAAGTCGCGAGTCATGCTGGCCCAGTAGAAGTGTTTGGAGATCTCTCGCTGGCAGATTCCCTGACCGTAGTGACCCTGGTTATCATGAAACTGCTGCAGGATCGAGTTTACCTGCAAACAAAGGGGAGTGTCTTTATTTAAACTGTCCAATACCCCGACAGTCGTCATTTAAAAACGGGACTTTGGTGCTTTACCTCCTGTCTGGTCTAGGGGGTTAGAGCTGAACTGGTTTGGTGATGGTTAGGGTTAGGTCTAGGAGTGTTAGGAAGGTTAAAGTCAGTACTGTGGTGCTTTACCTCCTCTCTGCTACGTGGGACTCTGACAGGTGGAGATACTCTGGTGTACATCAGCTCTCCTTCTGAAACACAAACAGGATTCTAAAGCATTTCAGTCTCATTAGATGCCATCATGTGTTTGAGGGTTGAACTGTTTGCTCTCACCTATCAGGCCAAAGCGCTTGGACATCCGTTTTAAAGCCCCTCTGCTCCTCTTGCTCTGCAGAGGTAAGACCCGGTGGCTCAGATACCTGCAGAACAAGCAGCACACTCAGTGACATGAACATTAAGATCAGGCATCTGTCTGGAAGTCGTCTACCTGGCAATATGGTTGTAAGTGGAGAAGTTTGGCTCCACGATGGTCTTTCTCTTCTTGAGATCCGTCACGGTCTGGACCTCCATGGAGTCTGGATCAGGAGCTGGGAGGCAGTACTGGTGTTCCTGCAGCCCCACTGGGGCTTCTAAGGCCGGACCAGAGGATTCTGGGGTTTCTGCAGCAGCAGCTGTGGACAGAAGGTCTTCCAGGGTGTTGGAGGGAAGAAACTCATCCTCTGAAGGGACAATCACCTGAAGACCAAAGAACAACACATGAGCAGGTCCTCCATCAGTCGGGATGGGTTCTGTACAGGTTTTAATGGCACTTTAACTGTTAAACGTTCTGGTTCTGGTTCTTGGTCTAGATTCTGGTCCATGTTGGTAGGGTTTGTTCCGTGATGGGATTGAAAGAAGTCAGTTGATCTGTTTAAGGTTAGAGCTGAATCCTGGTCTGCTCCCATCACTACTCTACAGGTTTAGGTCCTGAGTTAACGCTGCTTGGTGACGTTGGTCGCTGTAGAGGGAACATCAGGTGTACATACAGAGTGCATTAAAGGTAAACTGTGTCTGCATCGCATCACCTCGTCCTCTTTAGTAGTTTCAGCTACGATGGTCGGTACAGCGTCTGATGAAAGCGTCCGTTGACCTTCGTCGCTCAGGTTGAAGCAGGACGAGTCAAAGTGTCGTGAGCAGATGTAGGAGTTTTGTCTGAGCGAACCTTCGTCCCTCTGAGCCACCGCCAGCCACCTCCGCCGTCTCTCCGCCTCCTTCGGAAACCTGGATCCCATTTAATTCTCATTAAATACTGTCCCTTTGGGGTTTGTTTTTTAGAAAGTACAACAGTTCCTACCACTGATGTCAGACAGCAACTAAAACCTGGTGGTCTGTTCAGCTTCAGGAGTCGCTAAAATACTTAAAATGCTGCAGCTCAGCATTCCTCATCAACATTTTCAGGCCTTTGATTAAGATTTAAAATGTGACAATCACTTCTGTTAGCACCAATTTTTCTGCTGTAACTTTCTTTCTAAACTAAAATAGTTTATACTAAAGATGTGGAGCTTTATTCCACTGGTTGGGGTTCGTGATTTATTGATCATCAGCTACTGAATGAAGGGTTAGTGGTTTATAGATGATCAATTACTGCATTAGGGGTTAGGGTTGGTGATTTATGGAGCACCCCACTGAATGAACTGCTAACTGGTCTGATAACGGATTATTTGATTTGAGTGATGTTTTAGGTCAAAGAACTCAAAATTCTGAGACTGCAGCTTCATAAATGTGCATATTTTTGGGTTTCTTTTCTAGTCTTTAACAAACAAAATATCATTGGATGAAACAAGACATTTTTAAAGAAAAACAGCTGATTGATTCATACAGAAAATTATCAACACATTAAAAAACAGAAAATAATCAGTACTGGCAGCTCTAATTAGCAGTGAAATAAATGTATTTTTAACTGATGTGTCCACTTCTCACTGTTAGGTCTTTTCACTCTATTAATGATTATAATGTGTTTATTGATCTTAACAACCATACAAATGGTTCAAATAGAATCATGATAATCACAGATAAGGACTGTTTTATATGAGACAGGTATAGCACATGGTCACCTGCATGCTCTGACAGTATGATTGTCCCACTTAGTTTTATGCCTTTTTCCATGCCTTTCTTTGAAACTGGTCTTCATGCATGGACTGCTAGCTGCAGGAAACAAATGGCAGGAACCATCTAGAAATAATCAAATCAACCACCTGTTAAAGTCATCGTGTAAACGTGGAATCTGACCTGTGGAAGCTGAGCTCGGGGTGAACGTAACTGGAGGCATCACAGCCGTAAACCAGGCAGAAATGAACGGGTGGGTCCAGAGGTTCAGGGCGAGGTCGGTTCTGACAGATGGTGCAGGCTTTGATCCACGTCTTCACGGCCTCCGTCACTCCGACCCAGTAATACATGAGCTGGAGACAGAAGAGATGCCACCGGCACAGTCCAGCTGCTTTTAGCAAGCTCCCTTTATCGCTGCGGAAACTTTCACTGTTTTACACCTAAACCTTCACCGTTTACGTCTAAACTTTCACCGTTTACGTCTAAACTTCCACCGTTCACGTCTAAACTTCCACCGTTCACGTCTAAACTTCCACCGTTTACGTCTAAACCTTCACCGTTTACGTCTAAACCTTCACCGTTTACGTCTAAACCTTCACTGTTTACGTCTAAATTTTCACCGTTTACGTCTAAACTTTCACCGTTTACGTCTAAACCTCCACCGTTTACGTCTAAACCTTCACCGTTTACGTCTAAACTTCCACCGTTTACGTCTAAACCTCCACCGTTTACGTCTAAACCTTCACCGTTTATGTCTAAACCTTCACCGTTTACGTCTAAACCTTCACTGTTTACGTCTAAATTTTCACCGTTTACGTCTAAACTTTCACCGTTTACGTCTAAACCTCCACCGTTTACGTCTAAACCTTCACCGTTTACGTCTAAACTTCCACCGTTTACGTCTAAACCTCCACCGTTTACGTCTAAACCTTCACCGTTTACGTCTAAACCTTCACCGTTTACGTCTAAACCTCCACCGTTTACGTCTAAACCTTCACCGTTTACGTCTAAACTTCCACCGTTTACGTCTAAACCTTCACGTTTACGTCTAAACCTTCACCGTTTACGTCTAAACTTCCACCGTTTACGTCTAAACCTTCACCGTTTACGTCTAAACCTTCACCGTTTACGTCTAAACTTCCACCGTTTACGTCTAAACCTTCACCGTTTACGTCTAAACCTCCACCGTTTACGTCTAAACCTTCACCGTTTACGTCTAAACCTTCACCGTTTACGTCTAAACTTCCACCGTTTACGTCTAAACCTTCACCGTTTACGTCTAAACTTCCACCGTTTACGTCTAAACCTTCACCGTTTACGTCTAAACCTTCACCGTTTACGTCTAAACCTCCACCGTTTACGTCTAAACCTTCACCGTTTACGTCTAAACCTTCACCGTTTACGTCTAAACCTCCACCGTTTACGTCTAAACCTCCACCGTTTACGTCTAAACCTTCACCGTTTACGTCTAAACCTTCACCGTTTACGTCTAAACTTCCACCGTTCACGTCTAAACTTCCACCGTTCACGTCTAAACTTTCACCGTTCACGTCTAAACTTTCACCGTTCACGTCTAAACTTTCACCGTTTATGTCTAAACCTTCACCGTTTACGTCTAAACCTTCACTGTTTACGTCTAAACCTTCACCGTTTACGTCTAAACTTCCACCGTTTACGTCTAAACCTTCACCGTTTACGTCTCCACCGTTTACGTCTAAACCTTCACCGTTTACGTCTAAACTTCCACCGTTTACGTCTAAACCTTCACCGTTTACGTCTCCACCGTTTACGTCTAAACCTTCACCGTTTACGTCTAAACTTCCACCGTTTACGTCTAAACCTTCACCGTTTACGTCTAAACTTTCACCGTTTACGTCTAAACCTTCACCGTTTACGTCTCCACCGTTTACGTCTAAACCTTCACCGTTTACGTCTAAACTTCCACCGTTTACGTCTAAACCTTCACCGTTTACGTCTAAACTTTCACCGTTTACGTCTAAACCTTCACCGTTTACGTCTAAATTTTCACTGCAAAGTCCTAAATTTTAATGCTAACATCTAAAGTTTTGCTGTCGCCTGAACTCACCATGATCTCCTTCACCATCCGAACTCGGCCAGCGTGGTTGTTGTTGTCATGGTAATGCAGCAGGATGTCCCGAACCTCCTCATCGCTCCTGACGACACGGAGGAGGCGTCCTCGATAAGTTCGCCACAGAGAGCCATCTGGTGGAAGGAGGGGGGAACTACAACCTTTATTTACCGTTTTCAGTCTTCCAGACCTTCTTCAGCAGCAGATTGTAATGAGACGGCAGGTGAGTACAGGTGAGTACAGGTAAGTACAGGTAAGTACATGCTTCGTCTCACCTGTGTCTACCTGCTGTCTGAGTGGAGTCTGTTCTTATTTCTTACCTCTGTAGAGGAAGTGTTTGCTTGCAGCTTTGGTCACTTTCTTTGAGCTCGTTGATGCGTTTACAGGAAACTTTCCCGTCCGCATAAAAAGCTCCAAGTTATCCAGGAAGCTGTAAGAAGGCATCTGTTGGAGAAGAGAGACGTGAACTTCACCTGATTAATTCAGAAACAGCTGCAGCTAGTTCAAGTTTACTTTAATGTCTTCCGTGGGAGAAATTCGTCTTAGACAAGGCAAGAAATCAAGCTGCACTGCAAGGCAATAAAAACAGAACATACACTACTAAAAATACAGAATACATGACATATAATAAATAAGTTAATATAAGTTTAAATAATATAAGAACGAGACTAAAATACACACATTACTCCTCACATCCGTGCAGTACATCACCAGTTATCTCCCTGTGCTAGCTGCAGCTAGCCGCTCATTAATGAGACGGAGGTAAAAGAGTTTTTAAAACTGTTGATCTGTTCAGCCACACTCTGAACCTCCTGCCTGAATTCAGCTGTCGCTCCAATAATCACCAGCTCTTCTAAATAAACAGTAAAGCATGATGAATATGTGAAATACAAATAAATAATGAGATAAATGAAAGCTGGATGTTCCACCGTTTATATTTATTTATTGTCCTCAGGCTTCGTCCTGTTTGTTGGAACTAAAAAACTAAAATACTGAAGATGTCTTTTCTGAACATTCAGTCATTTTTGTTGACAACAAAAAATCCATTTATTAGTTGAAAAAGATAAACAGTGAAATTAGGGGAAACAACACACAGTTTATTTTTATCCTCACTATTAATTTCTGTCATTAATGTTATTAACTTTTCACGTTTTGATATATTTAACTCATTTCTGTAATATTTCGTGATGTACTTGTTTTTCTGATCATCATCACATATTAATTCACTGCTGGACTGTGGATGTGTTTGAACATCTGATGTGTTAGAAAAGCTTTTATGAATAAACTTTCACTTAATAATCGATTAACTGACTGATATCCAGCACACTGACATGAACAGGACTAACATAAGGAACCTTTATGAGAGCCGTCCTCAGGTTAAAAGTGTTTCTCACCTCAGCACATGTTCAGTCGCTTCACACTAATCGTCGTTACACCGACATCAACTTCCACCATCAAACTACCCGCCGGAAGCCGTAAGTTTAGCGAAGCTTTCACAGAAACGACGTCTTTCCTTCCACTTTAACCGGATTCCAGAACATTCTCTGCACAAAAACTCACTTCAAGTCGAATTACAGCCCGAAAGAGTCGCTGGTTCGGTGGAAATTTTTGACGAAGCTTGAAAAATCTGTGAAACGGAGCTGTATGGACGCACTTCCGGTGACGACACCGAGCGAAGCGCCGCCTGCTGGAGGGAGGGCGAACTGCAGCCCCACTTTATTATTGATTACAATCTATTATGACGCTTTATTGATTATTGGTTACAAACTGCTAGTAACCTACATCACCATTAATTACCGACAACAGTTGTTTAACTGATATTTATTAAAACTAAGGCAAAAAATGCATTAAAGTTATATATATATATATATGTTTTTCTATATCTATATTTCTATGTCTATATTTAAACATCTGTATTTTTACATCTGTATCTATACATCTGTATTTATATATCTGTATTTATAATCTGTATTTCTATAACCAGATTTCTATATCTGTATCTATATATCTGTATTTCATGAAATGTTCTCAGCATTGTGTTTAAACTCATCAAACCTGAAAATAACTTTAGAATCCAGCTGCAGAAACTTCTGTCTGGTTTTTCTTCACTTTTCTCCTGCAGGAACATCAGAAAGGAGAGAACTCAAGAGATTCTTCTGGACTCAGAACAAGGGAAACCAGAGAAGAAACATTTTTTGATGACTTATTTCATAAAAACGTAGAAAAAATATAACCAACATGTTTCCTGGGACTCATGTTGTCTCCTCATCTGCAGATCTTTTTTTATCTCCATGTCTCCTCTCTCCTCTGTTCATCATCAGTAGATGTTCCTCCATGCTGATGGATCTCCAACTACCTGCTCCTCTGTTCTCTGTTTCTGCTGCATTTATTTTATTCTGTCTGAAGAAACACTGCCTGCAGTTCATCCTTAAACTCTGTGGATGAGTCAGACTAGGAGGAGGTTCTAGTTTTATAGAATCTGGTCTGAACAAACAGTTTATATGGAAGGAATATTCACTGTCCTGACAATATAATATCCGTTCCCAAATCAAATGCAGTAATAGGTGGTGTCGTCTGGGGGATTTCTAAAGGAAAACCTTTACAATAAATGGCCATATTTTATTCCTGAGTTATTATTCTTCATTCAGGTAGAGTTTTCACTAACCCTGATGGCATTAATTCTGTTTCACTCAGAAACTCTGGTTTCATCTGACCACTTCAGTCTCACCACTCAGTCATGTTTAGTGCTGCTTCCAGGACTGGAAAACCAAATGTTCCAACAACAAATGAATGAAACATGTTCTGTGAGACTGCAGCTAAAGATTATGTACAGTCAGTTTGTTCTGGATAAATCTTTGGTCAGAAAATGGTTGAAGAACGGCTTAATAAGGATCAGAGTTTCCTCAGATGTCTGGTTTAGTCAAAAGATGTTCAGTTTACTGTCACAGAGGAGAGAAAGAAGCCAGAAAATAGTCACAAAATGTGGACGTTTTTATTGAAAAATAACTCAGAGTAGCTGATAATGAAAATAGTAGCTGATTAATCGGTTTACATGTTCCAGGACTTAAATCTGAGCTGATTTTAACTTCATGGTTCAGATTTAAAAACCGTACAATCAGCTTCCACATATAAAGAAGTCGTTGTAAATGTGATGGTGTTTCTCTGACGTCTCTGCTGCAGTTTGTAGGGACGGACAGATGTGGACTTCAGAAGTCCATCAGGTGGGTGTACGGTCCGTTGGTGTCCAGCTGCAGAACCTGTCTGTTTCCATACGTCCCGTGTTTTACTTCCACACTGCTGCCGGCTGAAGCTGCAGCGACTTCCTTCTCACATAAAGACACGAAGGCGGCGTAGAGTCGCAGCCCGTCCTCCTTGCCGATGTTGTTGTGGTACTGCATGGATCGGCCCTTCGCCTTCCCGCCCAGCGTGGCCTGAGGGACGATCAGAACGCTGCCAGGAAGCTCCAGAACCGAGACCAGCTTCCCCGAGGACGACTCACACAGCCGGACATTCAGCAGCGTGGACACTGGACAGACAGGAGGACACGGTTTACCGACAGGACGGACAAACACGGAGCTTCAGTAAAGGTTCTTCAAACATGACTAACCCATCTTCTGAAGGACTTCTTCTGAGGCTCCTTTGAAGAAGCAGATGTAGATCACCATCCCTCTGCCCATCTGAGAGAAAACATCAGAGTCACTGTGGGCTCTCTAAGCAGCTCCTCCAGCAGCAGACTGAGACAAACACCCTGAAGAAGGAGCTGTCACAGGTCCTTCATCCAGCTGCTGTCAGACTGAACTGATGCTAACATGAACACATCAGCTCATTTCCTGCACTGCTGTCATTTTCTGCACTTTTACATTTTATTCCACAAGTCACTTTTTGCTGATGTCATTTATTTACAGTGTAACAATACTCTATTTTCATCCTTCATTCTGTGTATATTGTATATATTTTTATCAGAATTATCATATTTACTGTATGTTGCTGCTGTAACGGGAAATCTCCCCTGACATGGGAGCAATAAAGGATTATCTGATCTTATCAAACTGTAATTTCTGCCACTTTGGTTTTAGATTGTTGTTGTTGTTATTTTAATTCTCTTTTCAGTGTGTGTATTTCTTCCTCTGACTTCTATCTCTGGAAGCTGTTCCTTTATGTTAAATGTGTTCAGCAGATTTCCACTTTACTGTTTTATTACCAGTTTTACTTCATTTCCATGACTTCATTTGGTGCCTTTCACTGCCCTTCAGCAGAGTTGTTGGTATTTTACTTTCATGCTGTTATTTTATTGTGTTTTTTTAATTTTATTTTCTGTTTTATCTGATTTTTATCTAGTGATTTATCAAAACTTTCACTTTTGTTTTCGCTTCGGTCCATACTGAACAAACTAAACTTCATGATCACCACCTCATCAGGATTCTCCTCAGTCAGCTGTCACCTGGCCGCTCTCTCACCTGGACGAACTGCGCCTCTGATTGGTCCCCGGCCGGCTGGACCTGCAGCTGAGCCCGCAGACACTGCTGGAGAACCGCCCGGGCCGCCGGAGCTCCGCCGTCCGCAGACATCAGACCCAGAGTCCTCCCGATGACAGATTAATATTTATCGATATCTAGATTATGTCCTCCTTATGATATATTACATCTAGATTCTATCCTCCTCTGGAGCTGCAGCTTCACGGAGAAACTCGATGAATGATCAGAAAGACGCAGCTGCTGGTTTCCTGATCTGCGCAGATCATCACTGCGCAGCTTCTCCGCAGGTCGCCTTCATCTCTGAAGTGTTGAAATTAAAAATTAAATAGATTTCCTCTGAAATTCATCAAATAACACGAAGAAAAGGTTATAAATGTTCAGAAATTAACATGTAAATTAAAGTAAAGGATCAAAATAAACCACTGTAGTCTGTAAATCTGAGACAATCTGGTTCTGTCTCATTCTGAAATTAGAAAACGACTAATTAAAACATTAAGATCAAATGTGACGTTTAATTTAATCTAATAATTCACTGACTGAAACCAGGAAGGTTTATATTCAGTAACCAAACTGAAGAAACTAAATAATAAATAATAAAACACTAAAAGACACAAACCACGCTAAAAAGTAAGACGTTTGTCACAAGAAGCAAACTTTATATCCAATAGTTTCATTAAAAACAGATTAAATAAATGAATAAAGGTTAAATAAAACAACAAAAAAGATTTACCTTGAAGTCTAGAATTGCAATTTTGAAAGTTCAAACTAAAGAATAAATTGGTGACATTGATGTGTGTTGGTGCCATAGACTGTAGAATAAAGATTTATTGTATTTATTTATTTAATCAAAGATCAGTCTATGTTTGGTCTTTTTAAATTCACTACCAGCTTACGCAGCCGCGATGTGCGCAGCCGTGACTCGCAACAGTAACATGCGCAGTGGTCCTTTGCGCAGGCGCACTGTGCAGCAGTTTTTTCGATCTGCGGAGCTGTTTGCTTCAAACAGCTAACATGTTAGCTCAGCTCACATACAGAAAACTGTCGCATTTACTGAGGGTCTGTGTGAGCAAACCGTCAGTTCTCGGAACCGGTACCGAGATGAACACCGGAGCTTCCTGCTGGCTGCAGGTGAAACGGCGCCAGGTGAGATTTCTATCCGTTTATCCGCAGTCAGTGAACAGCGTCAAGCTAGCGGCAGGTTTAGCGGTGAATCCAGAAGCGGCGGGATGTGCCCTTCAACATAAAAGTGACTACTGTCAAAGAAACTATCGTGCACATCAGAAACGCAGCTGGCTGTCAGAAAATTATATTTATAGGACAATAAAAACTGTTTCAAACTTCATGTGGTTTGATTTTGCTTCAATAAATTTTTTGTATGTATGTACGTTTATTTTGAAACGTCCGTCCGGTGTTTATGTGTAATTCAGTCAAACTTTAATGTTATATTTAAACACACAGAGCTCAAAGTTTTCCAGCAAAATATACATTTTCAGACCAGTGTTCCTAAATAACGTGTCAGGATTTATGTCCAGACTCTAAAAACAGAAACGGAAATTAATAAAACATTTGTTAGTTCCAACATCAGTGGTTTATAAGTATCTTATTTTTTTATTTTTATAAAGTTCACAGCAGTAAAACTGAGTTTCCTGCATTCCTGTTCGTCATCACATCTGTGTTAGTTTGTATGAAAACCTGTAATTTGTGATCAATAATCTATTATATGAGATTATTATCATTTAAGGGAAACCTGAATTATGTTTAAACCTTTAGAACAACTAATGTGATTCAGAAAGCGTAAGCCAAAAGCTCAGAGTTCTGTAAAGATCTTTGAAGTTTGTGATGTTTAGTGTGTTAAATATTCTATGATAGAAAACACAGACTCTCCTCAGGTGTGTCTGATGGAGGATAAATCCTGCTGCCGTCAGGTGTCTCCAAAGCTCAGTTTGCTTCATCATCATCATAAGTTCTCCTTTTTAAATGATGGATGGATGGATGCATAGATGGATGCATGGATGGATGGATGGATAGATAGATGGATGGTTTCTTCATCCCCTCCAGTTCTCCAGTCGTTGACATGTTCTCCATCGTGGTGGATCTCGTTCTACAGCGGTCGGTGGACAGTAAATCTCTGGCGGAGCGTCAGAAGCAGCAGATGGCCAGAAGTCTTCCCAAACAGAAGCCCATCTCAGGAGTCCAGCAGGTGGTGGTGGTGGCTTCAGGGAAAGGAGGCGTTGGAAAATCCACCACTGCAGGTACCTGAACGCCACGCTGGTCTGATCCAGAGCTGGAGATCAAACTGGAACAGGATCTAATGGAGTTCTAAATTCACGTGGACATCAGGATTTCTATTTTAGAATTTTCCAGAAAGTTTTAAATGACTTTTCCTTTCATAGTTTGAAATTTTAGTCCTATCATTTTGCATAAAAGGAAAAAGATGACTTTGCATTTAAGAATTTAGATTAGAAGTTAAAAACCAAATGATTATTCCACTGTTTTATGTTCAGATTTTTCACGTTTTATCTTAGAATGCTGCTGTAGAGGTGAAATAAATGTTCTGGGTTTAAAAGTTCAGAGTTGGACCTGTCAGACTCATAGTTAAATATAAAAGCTTTCTTTAAAGGTCAGTTTTTATCGTAAAAATGAAGAATGTTGACGTTTTCTGGTTCTGTGTATCTGCAGTGAACCTGGCTCTGGGGTTGATGGCCAATGATCCGGTAAGAGAAATGTCTTTCTAAAATAGAGCTTTCCTCCTTTATTGTTGCTCTGAACACAACCTCCCGTTTGTGTCTCAGTCCAAGTCGGTGGGTCTGCTGGACGCTGATGTTTACGGACCGTCCATCCCCACACTGATGAACCTGAAGGGAAACCCGGAGCTCAGCGACAGTACGACTTCCATCCAGCTGCAGCTTTCTGGGTCTCTCTTTAACCCTTTAAACTCTTCTACTGTTCTGTGTTCCAGATAACCGCATGATTCCTCTGATCAACTATGGCGTTCCCTGGTGAGTCTCTGTTTCACTCTTCTTTAACTGTTAGAACAATATTTCATTCTTATTTAACGATTAGAAGAATATGGAACTGCCAGAAGAATAGTTTATTCTTAGGATAATATTTCATTATTCGGACAGTGTTTCCCTTCAGCAGCAGGTCTCTTACTTCTCTCTATTCCTGGTCCTCAGCATGTCCATGGGCTTTCTGGTGGAGGACACTGCTCCCATCGTCTGGAGGGGGCTGATGGTGATGTCTGCCATAGAGAAGCTGCTCCGACAGGTGAGACGTTACCTGCCTGCTCAGGTGTCTGATGGTGGTGACTCAGGTTTTTTTTGTTTGGTAGGTGGACTGGGGCTCGCTGGATTATCTGGTGGTCGACATGCCGCCTGGAACCGGAGACGTCCAGCTGTCCATCACCCAGAACATCCCCATAGCAGGTCAGTCCCCCTAACCCTCTGTGCTCCATTTTCTAACCCAGTCCTCAGAGAAGATCAGTGGTTTAGGCTTCACTACAGACTGAGATCAACGGCTCAGAGAGGTCTCAGTGTCACAGGGCTCTGTTGTAACTGATACATCTCCATGGTAACTGATGCTGAGGAGCTAGATCTCCATGGTAACTGATGCTGAGGAGCTAGATCTCCATGGTAACTGATGCTGAGGAGCTAGATCTCCATGGTAACTGATGCTGTGGAGCTAGATCTCCATGGTAACTGATGCTGAGGAGCTAGATCTCCATGGTAACTGATGCTAAGGAGCTAGATCTCCATGGTAACTGATGCTGAGGAGCTAGATCTCCATGGTAACTGATGCTGAGGAGGTGTGCTGGTCCTGCAGCTGATAGATCACTGATCGAATCATTGATTATCTATTGGTGTTTATTAAATCAGGAACTTTAGTTTCACTCTGATTTGCCCAAAAACAACTTGTTTCTACGTCTCCTTTGTTCTGGAACACAGTCAGACCTGATGTTGATGTTTCTGGTCATGTGACATCATGTGAAGTCTGTGATGTCATGCAGGTGCGGTCATTGTGTCGACGCCTCAGGACGTGGCTCTGCTTGACGCTCGGCGAGGAGCCGAGATGTTCCGGAAGGTGAACGTTCCGGTACGTTGGTGCTTGCAGGTTTCCTCCTGTGGGTCTGAACATCAGGAGAACGTCTGTCGGTTCTGTTCTTGCAGGTTCTGGGTTTGGTGCAGAACATGAGCGTCTTCCAGTGTCCCAACTGCAACCACCAGACCCACATCTTCGGTTCTGACGGGGCCCGGCAGCTCGCTGACACTCTGGGAGTCCAGTTCTTAGGTAGGACCTTCATGAAACATTGTTCTGTAGACAGTTTTCTTCCAGAAAGTTCCAGATTCAGCTCACAGCTTTTCTTTCAGCTCCCATCTGTCTCCTGACTCTGTTTGTCTCCGTCCAGGTGATGTTCCGCTGCACCTGAACATCAGAGAGTCATCAGACCGAGGACGGCCGGTGGTCGTGTCCAGTCCAGACAGCCCCGAGGTCGGTTCTACTCCAGCATCTTCTGATTCTACTCTTTTATGTTCTATCATGTTCTCTTTTGTTGCTTTTTGTTTGACTTTCTATAAAAAAATATTTTAAACCTCAGAACAGATTCTTCTATATGATATTCAGATATTTTCTGGAAGTAGAGAGGGTTTAAATCTGTTTTCATTAGACGGCTTCTTGTTTCCAGGCGGTGGCGTATCGATCGCTGGCGTCTGCAGTCGTCCAGAGACTTCAGGAAGTGAGCGGCTGAACGACGTACGAACACAAAGCTGCTGTGGAGCGCACAAGAAGAGGAACACTGCTGATCAGTGGTTCTGTTTGATAAAAGTGTCTGAAGCTTTTTAACATTTTTAATAAACAAAGTAGAAGTTCATTACCCAAAATTCAGTGCAGCTTCAGGACTTGAAGACGAATACTATTTCTGCTGTCTGGTTTGTGGATCTTCATTTCAAGTTTGGCTCATAAATCTACTTAAATCTACTTTCTGCATCGTATTTTCCAGCATGGTTCAACAGGAAATGGATGAAAATCCTGTGAAGTTTTTACTGGAGTCCTCCCAGATGTTAGATCTACACAATATTCTGTTATGATTGGAAGAAGAACCAGAATGAGCTGGAAATAATCAGATCCCTGTAGTTCCACTGATGGCCAGCAGGAGGCGCTGCAGCATCTAGAGTTAAAGGTAGAGAGGAAGAGCTGAGGTGGCGTGTTGGTCCCCAGAAATAGATCCTTAAACTAAACGCACTGTGGAGGAGATTCATGCCCACAACACCTTCATCTTCATCTTCATCAGTACCACCTGACGGGTTCATCAGCGCTTCCTGTTTTCTGAAGGTTCTGATTCAGAGACATCAGATGTGATGAACTCAGACTCAGTTAAAATGTTCCGTCTCTGTCTGGACACTTTGTTGTTTTACTTCCATCGTTGTTTTTGTTTATTTTGTGGTTTCTTCTCAGTTCTGGTTTCTGTTTCCTGGTTCTGTCTTTTCCTGGTTCCAGTCGACCCAATCCAAAAGCAACCAGAAAGAGATGCAGAATTAACGGTACGAGACACAAAATGGACAGAGACTTTTAGCCTGAAGTCTTCAGAACTTTTGCTTCCTGTCTTTCAGCAGCAGACAGGTTGTCTGATGCTCAGGTGTGGATCAGTGAACTCGGATGCTTGTTTTTTTTTCTTCAGCATCTTAAAGCTTTTTGGGTCGTTCCATTAAAATCCTCTAAACGCTGAATGACCTGATGATCCTTTATCTTCTGTTCTCAGATGTTTTTTTCCCAGATAGACGTATTTTAGGTAAACCTTCAGAGCATCTGTCATCTACACAAATGTCTCAGTCATAAGAAGAGTAAACTTCAGCCCTGAAAATGGTCCATTAGTTGTTTCTTCAGAGCTGCTGTGGATCAGCGGGTCAAAGATGGAGGGTTTAAAGGTCCAGGTTAAAAGAAACAGAACGTTCAGTCTGAACAGCTGAAGGAGGAAGATCCACCAACAAATCCTCAGCTGTGAGTTCCTCACGCTGAATCGTACCAAACATCTAACCTGACGTGGTTCTGCTCCTGAAACGTTCTTTAAATCCTCCTGAATCCGTGCAGCACAGACTCGTCTTAATTTAAACTGTGGAAATGAGTTTTTCTCTGAACTCCCACAGATTTACAGCCGGAATTAGCAGCAGCCGTGAATGGAGTCACAGCGTGGAGAACGAAGACGTTCTGCTCTGGATGAATGTTCTAAAGGTCCTTCACCTGTCGGCCTGCAGGTGCAGCGTTAGCTTCTCTGCTTTATGCTGCTGGATCAGCACAGGAAAAACTAATTACACCGTAAAACACTGATCCTCACTCTGAAGGCAGTTATTGATCAGCAGGATCAATCGATTAGTGATAACTGATCAATCACAGAAGTCACAGATCTGAATATTTTATTTGATCTGAAACTCAGCGTCTTTTAAAGCCGTTTGTTTGTTTTTACACAAACTGTTCAATTTAATCTGAGATTCATCCTGTTTGAGAATAAAGACACAAAATAATGTGTGTGTGTGTGTGTGTGTGTGTGTGTGTGTGTGTGTGTGTGTGTGTGTGTGTGTGTGTGTGTGTGTGTGTGTGTGTGTGTTCTGGAGATCAAAGGGATGCAGACTGCCTTCAGGCTCCAATTAAAATCGGGCTGCGGTTGCTATGGTGACGCAGGTGAACTGAAGTCCGTTCTGAAATATTGGTGACTGCTGAGGCTGTTTACTCTTCATCTGTTGTTAATTAAACTATTCACAATAATTATTATCAGTTTATTCTCAGCTTGTAAAATGTTCACATCATGAGGAATAAATAAATATGAACATATAACGATGTCAGAAGACACGTGCTGATTGGTTGATATGTTTCCTGGACCAAAGCTGTAGACACACTGGAGCTGAAATCATCCATTAATTGTTAACTAATAAATGAATGATCAGTGATTTAGATTTAAGTCATTGATTAACTCGTATTTTATGTGTAATTTGTTAACCATTAACTACTAATTAGTGGCTTCTTCATGAGACCTTTGGGCAAAACCAGATGTTTGAGACACAGATTTTCACCATAAACTCCAGTTAATACTCCAGTTTATACCACATACTGCAGCTCTACCTTAGGATCATTTCCTCATCAGTAAATCTGTAGATTATTCTCTGTATTAATCAATCAGCTGTTTGGTTTCTAAAATCTGTGTCTCATCGAGGATTATCACACCAGTCTCCTTCAGAGTGATGGAGATTTACAGCTTCTAAGGTGACTTCCTGAAGTGATGGGGATGTAGATCTGTCAGTACATCACTGAGTCTGAACAGACTAATGCTGTTATTATTTTTAGTGTGTTTTATTCATAAAGAGGTGCAAAACCACAAATTAAATTCATAAAAATGTGTGATTGTCGGACAGATCATTGACTTTTCATGTCAGTAGAAACTCTGTGGCTTTATGTGTTAATGATCTGCTTTCTTCTGGTTTTCATCTCCATTTGTTGACTTCATCCGTCTGCTAAATGTGATCTTTAACACCTGCTCTGTCCAGGTTCAGTAAATATCAAAATGCCACTCTTTCACATTTAAAGCTTCTCCTCCACTTTCTGGGTTACCATGGTGATAAGTCCCTCCCTGTCTGATCTCTGATTGGCTGGCAGTGAAACATGTGATCAGAGACATATTTATCTGTGTTTTCTATGAGTGCAGACTATTTACGGTTTCCAGGATGATCTGAGGTCTCTGCAGAGCTCCTCCATCAACAGGACTTCATTCAGATCACGTCTGCATGGATCTGAAGCATGCGTGCAGTTGGAGCGTGTTGTGGACGTCACGTGTGTGCAGGAACACGTCTCAGATGAAACACAGCGTCCCTGCAGGCGAGGACATAACGTCCTCTCAGCCATCTGACGTCTCTCAGCTCTCACACCCTGGAGGTTTGACTTTCAGAGCAGTTTTAAGGAGATTTCAGCTGCATGAGTCTGAGCTGCTTTCACTTTAAAATGCTGCAGACAGACGTCAGCTGGTCTGAAGGTTTTTATCCTGTTAGCTTCTCTCCACATTAGTTTATGTTGTTCTGTTTTCAGTCACTGTCCAGATGGATTGTGTTGTGTTTTCGGGCAAAAACACTTGAAGAAGGAAACACTACGCAGAGGAATTTCTTTTTCGTCTTTACTGTGGGCGCGCATTTTCATAACAACACGACACTTCAACACTTTCCACCACTTTACGACTGCTTACTTCTTCTTCAGTTCCTTATCAATAACAACGCTCCACTGCCACCTAGTGGACAGGTAGTATGAACTCTCAGGACACAACATTTCCCCCTTTCTTAAAAGTGTTACTTCTACACCAATCAAATAGGGTAATTGCAAAACATTTTCGAACACTATTGTCTGTAGTAGTAGTCTGAACGTTACTTCACCAACAACAATTTTCAGTACACATTTCCCTTTATATAATACTGCAACATAACTGCATAGGTCTTCTTATAATCTTTCTTAATATAACTAATGCAGCCGATTTTAAATCCTTATGTTCTCAAGTGACAAAGTCGTCCAGCCACTCAGGAGGTCTCCTGTTTCGCTGGTTTCTACTTGGTAGGCTGTCACTCGGGGCCGGCTCTTCTGGCCTCTGTTCTTCAGCAGGAAGAGTGAAGGTCTCAGGTAGCACCGACAGGTGTGAAGCATCCCAAGTTTTCCCATCTGTGAGTGTGTAGCTATGAGGTCCTTTTTTCTGCAGGACTTTGAAAGGCTCACTGAACTTGGATTTTCCTTTCTTAACATGCACAGGTTTCCTCACACGTACCAAGCTTCCTGGGTGCAGCTTAGGAGCCTTGGCGTGTCTCTTGGTGTCTGTGTTTGTTTTCATTTGTAATTGCTTGTTTTTGACTCTGTCTCTCAGTTCTTCGTCTTGAGCAGCTGTGAAATCGCGTTGGACAGAGAGTTTGGTTCTCATCGTCCTGCCATACATGAGCTGGAATGGTGATAACCCTGTGGTTGCATGCGGTGTAGCTCTGTAGGCTTGCAGGAACTCAGTGATAAAGTTTTTCCATGGAGCTCTCTCTCGCTCTGCAGTAAGAATACTTTCCTTTAACACTCTATTAAACCTCTCTACAGCTCCATTTCCTTGTGGGTGGTATATTGTTGTTCTGATGTGTTGGATGTCTCGTTCCTTCAGAAAAGAAGAAAGTTCTGTGGATGTGAACTGTGGGCCATTGTCTGTAACAACTGCTATAGGATTTCCTTTTTGGCTAAAAACAGTCCTCATGAAGTGAATTACTGTAGCCGTGGTGCACTGTGGAGCAAAACACACTTCTGGCCACTTTGAATAATAGTCCACCATAGTAATAGCAAACTTGCAGTCAGCTGGACCAATCTCGAATGGGCCAACAATGTCCAGTGCCAGCTTCTGCCAAGGCCCATCAGGCAAAGGAACAGGTGTCAATGGTGCAGGATTTGTTTGTGCGGTCTTGTCATTCAGCTGGCAAGGAACACATGTGGCAATGACTGATTGTACCAGCACATCCATCTTAGGCCACCAGTACAAGTCTCTGAGTCGCTGTTTGGTACGGACTATGCCTTGGTGGCTCTCATGTGCTAGATGTACCATATGTGAACGTAGTTGTACTGGCACCACTAGCCTGTAGCTCCCTCTTACTACAAGTGACCCATGTGTGGACAGTTCATTCCTAACCTGGTAGTAAGGCAACATGTCTGCAGGTAGACGCTTAGGAGATGCAGGCCATCCATTTGTCATATAGTGGCATAGCTGACGCAGTTCTGGGCAGGAAGAGCAGACATCAGAAAAATCAGACATGGGGACAGCAGTCAGGAGAACAGACACAGCAGCAACAGTCTCTGGCTCCATGTCTGGAAGGTCATTCTGGTGGTATGGCAGTGGCAAACGAGATAGGCAGTCCGCTGCATGGTTCTGTGCACCAGGCCTGTAGACAATATCATAGTTGAAACAGAGTAGCCTGGCAGACCAACGTGCTATTCTCATACCAGCCCTACCCATGCCCTTTGAGTTCAGGAGTGTGGTTAAGGCCTGATGATCAGTTCGTAAGGTGAACTTTGTTCCCCATAAGTAAGTTCTCCATCGTTCTGTAGCCCAGACACAGGCTAATGCTTCTTTCTCTACAACTGAATATTTCCTCTCAGCAGCACTCAGTGAGCGGGAAGCAAATGCCACTGTTCTTTCAGAATTGTCTGAGTGGATCTGTGTCAGGACCCCACCTAGTCCGTAATCTGAAGCATCCGTGGACACTATCGTGGGCAGTGAAGGGTCAAACATGGCAAGTGCTGGGCTGTCAGTAATAAGTATCTTTACCTGCTGGAAACTTCTCTGTGCTTCTTCAGTCCAAGTGAATGTGGCATCACGTAGTATTGCTCTCATTGGTTCCACTACAGTTGCATAATTTTGGATGAATTTTGAGTACCAGGATGTCAGACCAAGGAAAGATCTGAGGGAAGTAGCATCTGCAGGTGCTGGAGCGTCTCGAATGGCTACCACGTGGTCATCATTTGGCAGCAAACCAGCTTCAGTTATAGTGTGGCCCAGGTAAGTCAGCTTTTGTTGGTAGAATTTGCATTTCTCTGTGTTCAGACGTAGACCGGCTTCCTGTAACTTATGGAGTACAGCTTTGAGGCGCGTGTCATGCTCAGCACGGCTGGATGAGTACACTATGATGTCATCTAAATATGCTTGAACCCCCGGCAGACCTTGCAGCACAATGGACATCATTTTCTGGAATGCTGACGGTGCTGATGCCAATCCATAGCAAACGCGCTTGTATCGGAACAACCCCTCATGAGTTATGAAGGCAGTTAGATCTCTGCTCTCCTCATGCAGAGGAACCTGGTAGTAGGCATTGGCCAGGTCGATGGTCGAGAAGATGCTTGCTCCTCTGAGCTCTGAAAAGAGCTCCTCCATGTGTGGAATGGGGTAACTATCAGTCACTATAGCCTTGTTTGGTTCTCTGAGGTCTGAACACATGCGTATTCTGGATGAATTCTTTCGCTGCGTCACTACAATCGGCGACACCCAGGGAGATGCATCAATTTTCTCGATGATGTCGGCGTCCAGCAGCCGCTTCAATTCTGCAGAAACAGCATCCCTGATAGCAAAAGGCAATCTCCTTAGTTTTTGTTGCACTGGCTTCACATTATCTCTGACCTTGACTTTGTGCACAAAATTTTTCACACAGCCCATAGCAGATGTAGATGGGGCTGTAGTGACATGTGGAGATGAAGGTGGATCAGTAGGTGGAGGTGGAGCAGCAGATAGAGGTGGATCAGCAGGTGGAGGTGGGGCAGCAGATAGCACTCTTACTTTCTGTTCTGCTTTGAGAATCACTCTGTTTCCTTTGATGACAATATCCAGTGCTTTGATTAGGTCCAATCCCAGCAGTAGTGAACCTGACTCCACAATGTAGAAGGAAGCTGGGGCAGAATAGCCATCATGGTGTATCTGTGTATCCAGTATGCCTCGGACTGGGATTCTCTGCCCTGAGTATGTCACCAGTGGAATCTTTGCTTCTGTCAGGGGTAAATGACGGAATGCATACTCGTAGACATGGGCTGGTAATATTGACACTGATGATCCAGTATCTACTATCATCTCACGTGTCTGCATATTTGGGAATGTGCCTAAATCCACTTTGCACATTATTTTTTTTCCCTCTGGGGCAGCATCTTGCAGAAACAGTACAGTCAGTTCAGGAATAACAACCTCCCTCACTTCATGTTTTGGACTTGAACGACACACTTTTGAAAAATGTCCAGTCTTTCCACACGATTTGCACACTTTGTTTGTAGCAGGACATTTTGGAGAATTTGCCAGATGTTTATCTGAGTCACATCTGAAACATTTGCGAGTGTGTGTCGTCTTTGCTTCACCTTTCTTTTGTCCACCTGAACTGTTGAAGCGCCCCCCTCCTCTTTTTGGCAGCTTGCTTATCTCCCGTACTGGTACATCACTGTGTGAGAAAGTACTAGCATCACGTGCAGCAGCTTCCACTTGGTTAGCAATCTGTATGGCTTTATCCAGTGTCAGTTTATCTTCTAGTAATAAACGTTCACGTATGCGTCCATTGTAAGCTTTTTCGACAATCTGGTCTCGTAACATATCTTGTTCTGCATTCCCAAAGTCACACAATAACAGCATCTCACGTAGGGCGGAGACGTATTGAGCCATCGTTTCATCATGTCTCTGCGCTCGTTGGCGAAACTTATGTCTTTCAGCAATCACATTTACCTTCGGCACAAAATGCGCTCTCAAGGCAGCCACAGCATGAGCATAAGTAGTACCCGTTTCAGGCAATGTGTAGAAAATCCTCTGTGCTTCAGTACCGACGCTATGCAGTAGTACCGCTCGCAGTCGGGTGTCGGGCCACTCTTGTCCTGCCGCATCAATCACGAGCAGGTAGTTTTCAAACATCTTCAGCCAAGTTGCAAACGGCATAGAAGATTCTCCCGGGCATTGTAGAAAAGCAGGAGGCATAGGAGTAGTAGCCAAAGCCATCCTCGTCGCCAATTTGTTGTGTTTTCGGGCAAAAACACTTGAAGAAGGAAACACTACGCAGAGGAATTTCTTTTTCGTCTTTACTGTGGGCGCGCATTTTCATAACAACACGACACTTCAACACTTTCCACCACTTTACGACTGCTTACTTCTTCTTCAGTTCCTTATCAATAACAACGCTCCACTGCCACCTAGTGGACAGGTAGTATGAACTCTCAGGACACAACAGATTGAATGATTTACTGCCTTCTGGTTCTACTTTTAATAATATGATGTATGGCAACCTTTTCTTCTGAAGTCGCATTTAGAGGAGCTGAGAGATCAAGGTGTTTTACTGAGATCTACCAGAAGAGAGCGTCATGTTTGTGTCTCACTGATCCAGTTAGTTTTTTTTTATGAAACCACCTTCACCTGGGGCTGTACAGTGGAATAGTGGTTAGCACTTTGGCCTTGCAGCAAGAAGATCCCCGGTTCAAATCCCGGCCTGGGATCTTTCTGCATGGAGTTTGCATGTTCTCCCTGAGCATGCGTGGGTTTTCTCCGGGTACTCCGGCTTCCTCCCACAGTCCAAAAACATGCTGAGGTTAATTGGTTACTCTAAATTGTCCATAGGTGTGAATGTGAGTGTGATTGTGTGTCTGTGTATGTAGCCCTGTGACAGACTGGTGACCTGTCCAGGGTGTCCCCTGCCTTCACCTGAGTCAGCTGGGATAGACTCCAGCACCCCCCATGACCCTAGTGAGGATAAAGCGGTGCATAGAGGATGGATGGATGATGGATATTACAAATATTTAGTCACATTATGAACATGACAGAAAGCCTGAGAGCAAAGCAGAGCTCTACCTGCTCATGTGACTGACTGTCAGAATGACTTCAAACCTACAAACTGCTGGATACAATCATTCATTAGTCTGACTTTTGACATCTTAAGGTGGCCTGGTTTTAAGGTGGACTTAACTCTTAACATATTTTAAATCCTGTCAAATTTCTCTTTGTTCTACTTTGTTCTTGTTTTGACAGAAGTTAGAATATTAGCACCTGAATTACATGAATAAAATTCTATCTGGAGGAATAATGATAACCACATGACTTCTCCAGGTTGAACTGGAACGTTTTTATTCTCCTGGAAGTTAAACTGCTGAGATTTAAACCCTTTCCTCCCACAGCCAATCAGAGGTTCCTCCTTTTAGAGCGTCAGGATGGATGTTCTCTCCACACCTCAGCAGGGTTTTATATTTGGAATGCTAGTCTCTGTTAGTGTGTAAGACGGGAGTCATTCTGTCTGTTTGGCTCTGAAGCTTTATGTTCTCCAGCACAGGAACATCTCAGACCTTTCTGCTGGATGAGAAGCTGCTTCAAGCTTTGTTTCTGGAGTCTTCAGCAGATTTTACTTTGTCTTCTTCAGTCAAACTCTATAGAAGCTTTCTAACAAACACAGACAGTTTGTAAGCATCAGTTAGGAGACAGGAAGTAGTTTTACAGCAGCAGGTTCAGTCAGTGAGGAGATCAGTCTGCATCAGTCCATCTTCATCTGAAGACTTTTCCACTGTGTTCTCATCAATCAAACTTTTATTTCTGAACACAAAATGTCACAACAAGCAGCAACTTTTTATTTAACATTGCATGAAGTTTGGTATTTAGTTCACCAAAAGCAGAAGAGTTGCTGAAGTAAAGAAACGTTTAGAATAAAGCTGCTTCTTCATAAATCCAGTTAAACAGAACTCTAAACTCTGACTCCTAAAAGTCAGCACATCTCTGGTGTTTTTCTAGAAAAGCTGAATCTCTTTGAGGACACGGTGTGTTTGAGTCTTTAGGTTCTCCTCTGAGAGTTCAGTTGTGGTTCTGCTGGTTCTGTTTCATCCTCACACTGAATATCAGAGATGAATCTGGAATCAGAAAATGATGCTGCAGGAATGATCTGGGTTTTAGTTTGGATATTAAAATGAGTCAGGCAGTGTGAAATCCTTTATCTGCTAACAAACAGTTTAGTTTCATAGTTTTGTTGTAAAATTGTATTTTATGAAATAACAAGATAAGAATAAACAAACAGTAAAACTACAATATTAACATTATTAACAGTCATGTTCTTTGATAATCATCTGATTTATGTAAAGAATGAATGAATAATCTGGTCTGCTTGAAGTCATTGCTGCTTCATCTTTCTGGTCAGAAATGTTGAATTTACTGGCAAGGAAGGATCGACTACATGCTGAGAAAAGATAAAAAGAAACTCGTCAGGACTTTAGAAAGCTGGAAGGTGGAACATGAAGGTGAAGGTGTGCAGACTGGGAGCTGCTGATGATGCAGCGCCTGCAGCAGAGTCAGTCCTACTGGGATGCCTCAGAACTGGGGCTCATCACAAACTACATTTCCCAGAATTCTCAGCAACATCTAAAGCAGAAAGAACCCAACTGGAGCAAGCCCTGAAGGCCTGGAGACCTGTCCAGGTGAATCCTGGCTCCGCCCCCAGTCTGCTGATGATGCAGGTTTCTGCTTTTCAGTGATTTTAGCTTCACAGATGATCAAATATAATTAATATATAACTAATATTCCAGAGAGTTCTTACAAAGTTCAGCATTTATAAGTGTTGTTCTAGATGTTGAATGAACTTCCTGCAGGTTTCTGACTGTTAAATCCCATAATGCACTGCTTCCAGGTGAGACCCACAGAGCCTTCAGATCTGCTGTCTCTGTTCCACTAGCATGGACATCCATCCATCCATCCATCCATCCATCCCATAGACTGTATATATAGCGGACGTAGCATCTGGCTCCAGAATTGAAGCCCACCCGGAAGTGTCAAAAACTTGCAATATCACGCCGTCCGCTTGGGTTGGCTCCAAAAAGCTTTTTCTCCATAGACCCCAATTCATTTTTGGAGAAAATAAAATGTGATAGACTGATGTTCTACAGCTCAGGATTTTTTTCCAGTTAGTTTTCATGGTCAAAATGAGAGATCAGGTGGCCGATCTTAAAATAAATCATTACTGAATTTTAAATAAATCGTTAAAGTTGGCGGAGCCAGGGGGCGTGGCTATACTTGATAGACAGCAACAGAAGCCTGTGTGGTAAAACGTGGGCGGGATAAGAGAGTCCTCAGCCAATCCTGCCCCTAGTTGCTCTCTGGTCCAGTCTGTTTGATGACGCTTTTTACGTCACTGGCTCCAAAAAATCCAAAACGGCGACCAGGAAGTAGCAAAATCCGGGCTTCATTTTCTCGGCGTTGAAACCAACGGGTGACGTCACGGTTAGTTTACGCCTGATCCATCCTTATTAAACTGCTCCACTCAGACCCACTGGACTGTAACATGGAGGGAAGTCAGCAGTCAGAGGAGAATCCGGAACATTCCAGCAGGAGGAGCTCTGAGTTCTCAGTGTTTAATGAATTAAAGAATAAAGACCAGAGGAAGTGTTTTAAATACCAGAATACTCCAGAAAGCAAGCAGAGATTCTCCAGCAGATAATAAATAAACTACCAGAGACAACAGAGCTCCAATCGATCAATCAATTAGCTGTCAGCTTTTAAATCCATCCATCTCTCTTGTTTCCTCCTCTGACAGGAAACTGAAGATCTTTTGACCAACCTGGGGAGTAGAAGGCATCTCATGATCTCCATCTTCTCCCTCTTTTTACCTGGTGTGGGCGTGAGTCTGTGTGAGCAGCATTTCTACTGGATAATTAGCAGAATGAGGACCACTCATTGGCTCACCTGCTTCCAGTCTACCTGCCATGAAAGAGGAGCTCAGATCTTCACTGGACTGTAGAAGGTCTAACAGTAGAAGGTCCAACAGTAGAACGTCCAACAGTAGAAGGTCCAACAGTAGAACGTCCAACAGTAGAAGGTCCAACAGTAGAATGTCCAACAGTAGAACGTCCAACAGTAGAAGCTCCAACAGTAGAACGTCCAACAGTAGAAGTAGAACGTCCAACAGTAGAAGGTCCAACAGTAGAATGTCCAACAGTAGAACGTCCAACAGTAGAAGCTCCAACAGTAGAACGTCCAACAGTAGAAGCTCCAACAGTAGAAGGTCTAACAGTAGGTCAACCCAGGCCTCTGTTACTCTGGTTCTCCTTTAGCTTGTTGCTAATCTGTTAGCCTATCCAGGCTACTTCCTGTCCAGGAACTGGTTCTTCTCTGATCTTCCATCTTGGATCTACATGACCGTTTGCTCCAGCAGTAGATCCATTCAAGCTGCTCTGCCTATATTCCCCCCGACTCTCTCCTTTATCGACCAGCAGCTGAGTAGTCTTTAGCTTTATGCTGGTGTTAATGTGTTTACTGGGTAAGGTTGTGTGTTTTTTTCCAGGGTTTAGTGGGTATGATTTGGTGTTGTGGCCTCCGTACATTCTGTTTCCAGTCTGGTTTCTGTTTACTCAGTTTTCTGGCTGGTTGTTCCATCTCTCTTCCTGTAAACTGTCCTGGCCTCATTGTACTCGGTTCTGGATAGTTCCTCCCTCTTTAGACCTTGTTAAAATCTGTAAGTTCAGTCTGTACCTTCCTTGCTTGTTTTGTGTGTGATGTATGATGTATGTTGGCCCTTACAGGCTTCTGTAGTTTCCCCTCACCTGTAATCTTGCTCTAATGTAAAAGAGCTTCTGGAGTTCGAACCGTACATCAGTTCTCCGTCTTCCTGTTCATTATTAGTGTTCTTCTTGTGTGCGGTGTCACTGATGTGATCTCATTGGAGCAACAATGAAAGAACTGTTGGTTCCGATCCACTGCAGAACTTGTTGGTTCATGACCAACCAATGCTTTTTACTGCAGGAACTTCCAGGACGTCTTAGAGTGGTCTGACCCTTGGTTCCAACTGCAGAACCTCTGTCTGGACCTGTTCTTGTAGAACCTCCTTTAGAAACTGTAGAACTTCCTTCAGGTAGAGGTTCTGCTGAGATGAACTGCTGTGTGGTTTGTTTCTGTTTTGTCTGATCACACTGAAGCTGTTCAATGTGTTTTACGGACACAGATTAGTCAAGTGATTAATAACTCCTAAGAACAGTCCAGACTGGGTAAATAAAGACTTTTTATGGACAGATTTTATAGGAAACAGACTTCCGTTGCAGCTTCTGCTCCTTCATGTGATGACAGCTTTCTGTTTCTTCTTTGTTGGTGTTGCGTCACGGCTGTAAAATGGCGGCTCTCTTAAATCCTGAACAAACAGAAACAGTCAGTTTCTGGGGTTTTTCTCAGCCTGCATTAAATTAAAATAAATGTCAGCTGGTCCAGGCTTCGATTTTCTCAGCGTGTTTCCTCTCTGAGGCTCATTAACACAACAGGGTTCTCCAGGGAACCCAGAGGAACCAGCAGCTCGTATTGATCCACCAGAACAACTGAAATATAAATGAAGGATCTTCCTTTGTGCAGCCGGCATTACCTAACAGCGCTTCTTTTCATTACTGTCAGTGTTCAGACTGCTATGCTGCACAAACGCTGTTTTAACATATTTAAAAGGGAGTTTTTGATCAGAATTAGAAGGTGATGAACTGATTTATTTAGTGACTAAAATAAACGCTGCAGATCAGAGACTTTACGAGGACCAATCATCCATTCACCACCTGAACCTGCTAAACAGACCTGCAAAACATTATCCCTGATTAAACCATTTCTACTGGAAAAAAATCCTAATTACATCACTGAGAGAGAAATATTAATTTGTATTCAGACGCTTTGACAACATGGTTCAGCTCACATTCCTGCCAATAAAGAGGATTATTGAAATGAATGAGGAACGAGACAGAAAGAACTATTCATTATATATTTATTAGAGGGCAGAGGAACGGATTCACTGACACTATATATATATATATATATATGTATATATGGTTAGCTATATAGCTATATAGCTATTAGTACACTGCAGCTATAACACACCCAGTCTGTTTGGACAGGTGTGAACAGACAGACAGACAAGTAAAACAGAGAGACAGACAGGTAAAACAGAGAGACAGACAGGTATAGAACAGACAGGTAAAGAGCAGACAGACAGGTATAGAACAGACAGACAGGTATCTACAGTGATAATGGTAGAGCGCCATAGCCGGCCAGTGGCTGTTGAGAGAGAGAGAGGCGCCATTACTGCTGCTGAGCTCCCTCCCTCCGCGGCAGGTTTCTGCTTTCAGCGCATTCCTCACCGAGGCACCGAATCACCGAAATCCGCTGAAACAGGCTGAAAAACGGGCTCCGGGCCGCCTGGGACTGCAGCGGACCGCAGCTCCACCTGAAGCGGGCTCCGGGACGGCTGGTCGGGCCGCGGTGGCCGCAGATTGAGGACTGAAAGCGGAGTTTTGTGGCTGTTTGCCTCCTCCTCTCCGTGGTATGTGGATCTGGGAGCGACCATGTTATTAGGTGGGTACGGGAATGTCTCCATTAGCCGGATAGCTAACTGCTCTGCGGGCCCGGAGCAGCTCCACCGGCCCACGGCACACCGTCCCGGGGCATACTGGCCCGGGGGGCACCGGACCGGGGCAAGACTGTCAGCCCGGTTCGGTTTTTTTTATCCCGAACTTTAATTTTTATCCCGCTTGGCTAACGTTAGCCCGCAGCTAACTCATCCTCCTCACGCTAAGCTCGCGGCTAATGTTAGCTTGGATCGGAAAGGTGGGTTTTCCCAGAGTATCAGGGCCGAGCCAGGCCGGGCCGGGTCCGTGTCCTCTCCCGGGACAAAGTGAGACCCACCGGGAAGCTGCTGGGATTAGCTGTTAGCTCTGACGCATTAAGATAGCTCCATTATTAACTGGTTCTGGTTTGGAGCTTTCACTTTGATGTTTTAATGTCAGTTTGTCTCCGCTTCAGTTCGAATAAATCTGTTAAATATGAAGAACAGAACAGAACATCAGCTTTTATCGGTAAATCAAGTGTTTTAATATCCTACTAACGTTAGCATGGAGGGAGTGTTTACACCGGGACTTTACGGGACCAGCTGGAGTCCCTCCGACCGATTTACAGGAGAGAGTTCAGCTTTAGAGCCTCTGCAGCTCCTTCACCTCTAAACTCTGCAGCTCTGAGGAACCAAGAGAGAACTCAGAAATGTCTTCTGACAGATGAAATGATGGAAACCAGAGACAAGAAAAAGCAGCTATTCAGCACATGATATTAATCCACCATGTCTCCTCAGATGTTAAACTCTGAAGTAATGGTGTCTCCTCAGACTTCTGTGGAGGTTCTCAGTCATACAGGTCCTGATGATGGTAGGAGCTTCAGGAGAAACCAGCTGGAGGTTCTGGAGGACGTTTCTAGAAACATTTTCCTGGAGCTCCTACCATCTCCTCATCCTGCAGATGTTTTTCTATCTCCATGTCTCCTCCCTACTCTGCGCGTCATCAGTAGAAGATGTTCCTCCATACTGGATAGAGCTCCAACTACCTGCTCCCCTGTTCTCTGTTTCTGCTGCGTTTATTTTATTCTCTCTGAGGAAACACTGCCTGCAGTTCATCCTTAAACTCTGTGGATGAGTCAGACCAGGAGGAGGTTCTGGTTTTATAGAATCTGATGCAAACTGTTTATTTTTGGAGATTTTTTAAATTCAACTTGTGAAATGTGGTGATTTTGATGAGATGTCAGCAGGTTAAGAACAGAATGGAAGTAGAACATCAGTTTATTTCTGTGGTTCCAGACAGGTAGTGTCAGACCGGAGATGTAGTGGATGATGACATGCTCTGTGTTTTAATGTTCAGTGGCTTCCTCCAGAACCATCAGTGTGAAATCCTTCCTCATGTTGGGTTCTGCAGATGAACAGAACCGGTTCCTGCTGTGGATCCACCTGGGCTGAGGTTCTCTGTTTGAACTCGTGGTCTGTTCACAGCTTTTCTCTTTGAAGCTGAAATACTGATGAGCCTGATGTTGTTTTACACGCGTGATGTTCTATATTCACAGGATTTATGGTATAAACGTGATAGAAACCTGAAACGTGTTCAGACACAACATGTGTTGTATGTTGCAGCGTGACCCGACAGCTTTACTGCCTGGAAGCTTTGCCTCTACAGAGCACACTGAGGCGGGCTGGTATTGGCGTTATGCAGATGTCAGATATTGAGTCGTGGAGCCCAGCTGATGGTGTCAGGCGGATATAAGCTGCTGTAGTTACATCAGAGGCTTCAGGTCCGACTCCACTTCTCTAAATCAGCCGGACTCAAAGGTTCTGTCGAGGAAATCATTTTACACTAAGCACTAGGCTTTGACTGGGATCATTCAGAGCATCTAAGGCTGATTTAAACAGCCAGCAGGATGTTTATAGAGCTACAGGGCCAGTCTGGGTCATTTCACTTTTTGTGCTTTCTTATTTTACACCTAAAACTGACTTCTCCAAAGGTTTTGCTGAAATTTGAGAATTTCATATGTTTTTAGATCAGAGATTTTGTTTTCATCCTCAAAAAACCTGTGAAGCCACTTTCAGGGTCCGATATCTCCAGAAGTAAAACTCCAATAGCCACAAAATGTGGTGAGAAAAGACAGAATAGTTTGACCAGAATGATTGAATGGACCCAACCGAGGACACAGTTTAATTATTGGTTGTTGAAAATAACATAAATGTTCCGTCCAGGCTGCTCTAGTGTCTCCATAAAGTTCCTGTCAGAGTTTATCTATGGATGGATCCATATTTCTACTAAAACAGTCTCTGGTCCACATTTCTCCACCTGTTGATGCTCTAACATCAGTAGAACCTGATGTGTTAGTTTGACCAGACCAGGTTCCAGTTTTAGATGTTTAGACTAAATGTTGATGTAGGGCTGGGCGATATGGCCAAAAAATAAAATCTTGATTTTTTTTCTCGTCATCTTGGACGATTACGATTTTAATCGATTTTTGTTGTTTCTTTGCGGTCTGTCTGCTATGACTAGTGCTAGCCATAGGGTTGCCACCTTTCAGAAACAAGAATAAAGGACACCCACCACGACTCCTCGGGGCCACAGTTCAGTAAAATTGAAAAGACATTCACAGATTCAGACTTCCGGCAGTGATTCTGTTAACGCTACAGTGTATCAGAGTGAGGTTATTGAATATTTGTGTCTTTCTTCGCTGTTGCAGCAGTTTTGTAATTTGCAGGCGGTCCCTGTTCACAGCCGGCTGCTCATAGACACCAATGTTATTTCTGCAACTTGAAAGACAGCTACTTTGATAAAACTGGGCTTGTAGCACAACATCTGCCTTACAACGATGGGAAAGAGGCATCGTTTATGTTTTGACAACATATATCTAATGAGTTATTGATGCTGGAAGTCTGAATCTGTGAATATCTTTCCAACTTTACCAAACGTGGGGCCACAACCACCCAAGGAGTGGTTTATTTAATTTAGAAAAAGCATTTAGTCATACCTAAAGCTTTAAGTGCTTTATTAACACAAAACTAAGAGTTCTGTGTTGTTTTATGATCACAGGTTCTGTCTAAAAAGATGTGGCATCATTTTAAACAATGAAACCAAACTAATAAAATGTAATGACCAACCAGTGTGGAATACTGGATTCTGCACAAACTGAATGCACAATACTGGACAAAGAAAGTCTCTACAGATATTTTTCTCATCTAAATCTTGTCTTTACATGGTTAATGTATGAACTTATTTATGTGTGTATGTATGTATTTACTGACTTATTTATTTAGTGCCGTTAACATATCAGAGTTCTGAGTGAGTTTTTCTTTAGATAGGCAAAGGCCATTTATTGATCACGTATAGGCTATTAAATAAATGATTATTGGTCACATATAGGCTATTAAATAAATGATATTTAAATAAATAAAAAGCATTTAAAATACTATTAAACAACTTATGTATTTATTGAGTCCCTAAAATCCTGTAGAGTCTACGGCCACATCAGTCTGACTATTATCATCCTCTGGTAAATTCACAACCATGTACTGATGTCTCTTACCAAAGGGACTTCAGGAGATGATTAGATGATGATAAACTGTGACCTGCTGGTTGGTTCTCTCTGTTCTCATGTTTCTTACATGTTGTTCTCCTGATGCTGCCTTACTTCAGTCTATGAGCAACAGAAAACACCGTTTCCCTGTACTCATTACCAGAGGTTCCAGTCTTCCAGTCTGTGCTTTTGAAAACGTTTTTGCTTCTTTGGACATGGTGGAGTTTCGGGTGTAGATATTTTTAAACATGCGGGAGCAGCAGCGTCTGTAACCAGGAAACCCACAGCAGAACCGGCAAACAGACCTGCTGGACCTCGCATCGGGTCCTCGCTACATAGGGCTAAGGAAGATGAAACTGGCTGCCCTTAGTATTTCCTGTGTTTTATTTTGTTTATTATGCACTTTTGATGCGTGTGTGACAGACGTGTATGGGACATTTATGAAAATACGGAACAATTAGCGTCCCGTATTGAATCAATACGGGAAAAGCGCCCGCAGCTACGGGAGTGCGGCATAGGGTTGCCACCCGTTCCTTAAAATACAGAATCGTCCTTTATTTGACTATTAATTGTAGCGTCCCGTATTGATCCCATGCCGCACTCCCGTAGCTGCGGGCGCTTTTCCATTCTTTAGGATACCTCTGCCGGAGGTGCTGAAAGAGGTCAGTTGTGCTGCTACTCTTCGTTTTCACAGTACTTTTGCAAACCTTGCACATGACTGTAGTTTGCTCTGTGTCAGTCTTGTCAAAGCCGAACCACTTCCATATAATCGATGTAACATGAGGCCCTTTTCTCGCGACCAACTCTTCGTCTGCTGTTCTGTCCGCCATGACGGGGGTGTGAGTGTTTTGGCGGAAGGAGATGAGAGGCGGAAGCAAACGCCAGTGTACAAGTCGTGAAAAGCAGAAGAAGAATCTGGATTGTTATATATTTAAGCTCGCCTTGATTTTACAATTTCGTAAATTTTCAAATTGTCAGGTTTTAAAAATGCGAATTAATAGAATTAATTCGATTTATCGCCCAGCCCTATGTTGATGTGAACTCATTGGTAGCAACCAGACCCTGGTGTTCATGGAGGTCTCGGTGTTCATAGAGGTCTAGGTGTTCACAGAGGTCTAGGTGTTCACAGAGGTCTAGGTGTTCACAGAGGTCTAGGTGTTCACAGAGGTCTAGATGTTCATAGAGGTCTCGGTGTTCACAGAGGTCTAGGTGTTCCTCATAGAGGTCTAGGTGTTCACAGAGGTCAAGGTGTTCACAGAGGTCTAGGTGTTCATAGAGGTCTAGGTGTTCATAGAGGTCTAGGTGTTCACAGAGGTCTAGGTGTTCACAGAGGTCTAGGTGTTCACAGAGGTCTAGGTGTTCACAGAGGTCTAGGTGTTCACAGAGGTCAAGGTGTTCACAGAGGTCAAGGTGTTCACAGAGGTCTAGGTGTTCACAGAGGTCTAGGTGTTCACAGAGGTCTAGGTGTTCACAGAGGTCTAGGTGTTCACAGAGGTCAAGGTGTTCACAGAGGTCTAGGTGTTCACAGAGGTCTAGGTGTTCACAGAGGTCTAGGTGTTCACAGAGGTCTAGGTGTTCACAGAGGTCTAGGTGTTCACAGAGGTCTAGGTGTTCACAGAGGTCTAGGTGTTCACAGAGGTCTCGGTGTTCATAGAGGTCTAGGTAGAGGTCTAGGTGTTCACAGAGGTCTAGGTGTTCATAGAGGTCTAGGTGTTCATAGAGGTCTAGGTGTTCACAGAGGTCTAGGTGTTCACAGAGGTCTAGGTGTTCACAGAGGTCTAGGTGTTCACAGAGGTCTAGGTGTTCACAGAGGTCAAGGTGTTCACAGAGGTCTAGGTGTTCACAGAGGTCTAGGTGTTCACAGAGGTCTAGGTGTTCACAGAGGTCTAGGTGTTCACAGAGGTCTAGGTGTTCACAGAGGTCTAGGTGTTCACAGAGGTCTAGGTGTTCACAGAGGTCTCGGTGTTCATAGAGGTCTAGGTAGAGGTCTAGGTGTTCACAGAGGTCTAGGTGTTCATAGAGGTCTAGGTGTTCATAGAGGTCTAGGTGTTCACAGAGGTCTAGGTGTTCACAGAGGTCTAGGTGTTCATAGAGGTCTAGGTGTTCACAGAGGTCTAGGTGTTCACAGAGGTCTAGGTGTTCACAGAGGTCTAGGTGTTCATAGAGGTCTAGGTGTTCACAGAGGTCTAGGTGTTCACAGAGGTCTAGGTGTTCATAGAGGTCTAGGTGTTCATAGAGGTCTAGGTGTTCACAGAGGTCTAGGTGTTCACAGAGGTCTAGGTGTTCACAGAGGTCTCGGTGTTCACAGAGGTCTCGGTGTTCACAGAGGTCTCGGTGTTCACAGAGGTCTAGGTGTTCACAGAGGTCTAGGTAGAGGTCTAGGTGTTCATAGAGGTCTAGGTAGAGGTCTAGGTGTTCACAGAGGTCAAGGTGTTCACAGAGGTCAAGGTGTTCACAGAGGTCTAGGTGTTCACAGAGGTCTAGGTGTTCACAGAGGTCTAGGTGTTCACAGAGGTCTAGGTGTTCACAGAGGTCAAGGTGTTCACAGAGGTCAAGGTGTTCACAGAGGTCTAGATGTTCACAGAGGTCTAGATGTTCACAGAGGTCTAGGTGTTCACAGAGGTCTAGGTGTTCACAGAGGTCTAGGTGTTCACAGAGGTCTAGGTGTTCACAGAGGTCTCGGTGTTCACAGAGGTCTCGGTGTTCACAGAGGTCTAGGTAGAGGTCTAGGTGTTCACAGAGGTCTAGGTGTTCATAGAGGTCTAGGTGTTCATAGAGGTCTAGGTGTTCATAGAGGTCTAGGTGTTCACAGAGGTCTAGGTGTTCACAGAGGTCTAGGTGTTCACAGAGGTCTAGGTGTTCATAGAGGTCTAGATGTTGGAGTTAAATGTGCAGAGTTCCAGAACTTAGTGTTTTGGTGTGACATGAATAAATAAAGTGTGAAACGGTGAATTCAGACTGGTCAGCTGCATAGTGACAGAAAAATGTTGTGTTATTTGACAGTAAAAGTGTAGCAGCTGAGTGAAGCTGGTAGATGTTCGTAGAGGTCTAGATGGAAGCAGAATGAGGGTTAGATTGACTCTTGGTTGGAAAGTTTGAGTAGTTTCTGTTTTGATGCGTTTTATCAGAACTGTAAATCCCGTGATAAAAGCTGAACTCTAAACTGCATTTCACAGCTCTGCTGGTAAATGTCAGTGACCCGTAGTGCTGTAAAAGCCTGAAAGACAGGAATCCTGAGTGGAGGTCAGTGCTCTGCTGTGGATGAGATGTCTGAGGAGTCCATTAGGAGCTGGTGGGTTCATGTCCACAGTGGTTAGGTTTAGTACAGTAGATGGAGACCCACACTTAGATTAAAGCACATTTATTTGTACCTAAACCTGCAGCCGGAGCAGCTTTTAAAGGTTTGCCATCCTTGTTCCGCTGTGTTTCAGGGCTTAACAGCATTTAGTCATCTCTAAAACCAGCTTGCGAAGTGATACCTTAATCCTTGCCGCTCTGAATGGACTGATCGTGATGCATGAGGCTACTTTTAGCTGCTGACAGTCATAAAACCATCGCAGCTCCATCCAGGTGTGTGCAGCTGCTACCTGCTCACATTTATTTGCGGCTCTTATTGGACGCTGTGTGTTGACAGCAGAGTGAAGACAGACTCTGATTCTGGATGAGTAAAATGCAGAACAGATGCTTGGATTTGGGTGAGTGATCTTCTCAAACACTGAGGTTTGGAGCGGAGTCAGAGGAGGAATGTTCTGCTGTAATCCTCACCGGGTTCCTCCAAACGGACATTAACAGGTTTCAGATTGAGTCAGACTGTCGGCTGGATGCAGAAGAAGGGTCAGTTTACTGTTTCACATCAGTAATGATTGAAATAACGGTATTAATTATTGGAAAATATTGGATCTGATAATCGATCACCTCCTGATCAACTCAGCAGCAACATCTGGATGATCTAGAAACAGCTGCTAACTGTTTTATTCCTCAGTAGTTCTGGTTCTGGATCAGCAGCTGCTATATTTTCCTCTCTGTTCTCATCATTCAAACAGAAACTAACCAGGGATTTAATCTGCTGCTGGTTCTGGTGGTTCATGGTTCCTTCAGGCAGATCATCTGCAGGTGGAACATTTAGAACATCTACTGATGAACGGAGGATTTATTTCCTGTCATTGAAGGCAGGATGAGACATTCTTCGTTCTCTTAGTTTCTGGAAGGCAGCTTCAGGTGAATCTTTTAATAAACAGTTAATTAATAAATCAGCAGAAGCCTGAAAGAACATTTTCTGCCCTCAGGAGGTGAATCTGAGCTGGTGGCCTTCAGTGATACCATCACCTGTCCGTCAGCTCAGGTGTGCAGTCAGGTGTGGCTCATCTTACCTACACAGCAGCTATTATACAGGATGTTTGTTTTATAAACCCGACAGACCGGCTGCTCAGTTTCTCTCTCATCATAATCCAGCATCCTGATTGGAGGAAATCCACTTGAGAACTTTCTGCAGATGATTACACAGATTTGTTATTTTTACTGAATAAAAGCTGAATCCTCAAACACATACATCTCAGTAGCATCACTTTCAATATTCTTTACAACATTTAATTTATTGCCAATATTATTTTCTATTTCAGTACCATTTTATATTCTATTTTTATTTTAGTTAATGTCTCGTGTTTGTGTTGCTCTTCTTTTAGGCACTATTTATTATCTTATTATTATACATCATATCATTTTAGGCTAGATTATATTTCACTGGAATTCTAATTTTTTTCTGTTGTGACCCATACTGGGTAAATTCATGCCACTGACGGCTGCAGACCAGACTCCATTCACAATATTTCCAGTTTTAGGCTCGACTTTATCCAGTCAGTGTCTGCTTTTAGTTTTTTACTGATGTGTCATTAAATCCTATTCTGTGATTCACTGCAGTTATTCTCAAGTTTGAGGGTTTTTTTCTGAGCAATATCTGGCACAACAGTTTCACGATTAAATAAGTAAAAACAATACGTCTTATATTAGTGGATAATAATTCTATTTGGTTATTTTATGTTTTATAGCCAATACAAATAAATCATCCTATTTATTTGATAATTTTATTTAGTTATTTTATATCCAATAAAAATACATCTCATGCTATTCATTGGATAATAATTTTATTTAGTTTCATATTTTCTATCCAGTGAAAGTTAATCCTACCGGTGGTTCCTCCTCCACTCCTACTCGCTGTGCTTCAGTCTCAGTGACGCCTGAATCACATCCAGGGAAACCTCCGTGTTCGTGTCGACAGATTCCTGCTCTGCTGCAGTTTCTCAGGCTCAGCATGCCGTCGCTCTGCAGCGAACAGTTCAGCTCACGCAGGCAGATTCGCTGGCTGATTGCCATCGGAGTGCAAAAACAACAAAGAGTAGATTCTGTGCCGTAATCAGCCATCAGGCTGTAGTTGGGTCACGGTCGGGTTCAGGCCTGTTCGACCGTGAGGTGCTGATAATACTGACAGTCTGTCAGATTCAGGCGTTTCCAGCTTTCGTTTCACCTGCCAGTTAATGCTGAATGGACGAGCAGCAAAATCATTTCATAACACAAATAATCAGGATTAATAGTTGTGAGCAGAACGGCAGGAAAATATCTGACGTCAGTAATCAGGATTATAGGTTTTAGTCCTAATTATGCAGCTCTGACGATGATAACAAATCTGTGAACTGATTTATTTTCTCTGTTTCCTTCTCGCAGTAAATCATTTCTAGGTCAGTGGCTGTCAAAGGGCTGGAGTTGCAGCCATTTTTATCCTGCCTCGGCACAAATTGGTTGAAAGCTCTTCTTTTTCTCTGTGAGGGGAAAAGTGACATTGCTGAGCGTGATTGAATTACTTCCCCTTATATAAATGCTGCTGTCACATGTCTGTGTTTGCCTTCCCATTTTCATATAGCAGTTTGAAAAACTCATTTTTGATTTTTGCAGGATTTTTACATTATACATCAACAATGGTTGGGTTTTAAAAATAGCATATTTTATTCCTGACACATGAAAGGTCAGTGGAAAACCTGGTTAAACTTTCACCATTTAGGAGGGATTATTTAGTCTTGCACCAGTGTGATAATGTGAGCTTTTGTGTAATTTGTTAATAATTGTGTGTAATCTCTGATTTGTTTGTTTAAGTCATGCCAACATGTCTTTATCCCAGAGGGCAGCAAAACAAAGCTGATTATGTTGTTAGAGATAAGGAATGCTGTTCCAACTGCTGTGTTTTGCCTTCATCTCTAATTGTGAATTCTTTGTCTTGCAGGCAGGTGATACCAGACGCCAGCTGATCTATCCCAGCGTGAAGAGTTCAGGATAGAAGAGGACACAGCGTTCACTGCAACATGAGGGTGGAAGAGCCTCTGCACCACTGACAGCCACAACTGGAATGATATCCTGACTTCTTTCCTGAGAGTAACCGAGTTAGCGATGAGCGGGGGGATATAATGGCCAAGAACAAGGATGCTCGACCCCCGACATTCGCCGTCAGCGTGGTTGGCCTCTCGGGGACGGAGAAGGAGAAAGGGAACTGTGGCGTTGGAAAGTCCTGCCTGTGCAACCGATATGTGCGTCCGGACGCTGACAACTACTACTCGGAGCACACCTCGGTGCTCAGCACAATAGACTTTGGTGGACGTGTGGTCAACAATGACCACTTCCTGTACTGGGGGGAGGTGTCCCATCGAGGGGACGAGGGGTTGGACTGTAAAATCCAAGTCATCGAACAAACAGAGTTCATTGATGACCAGACGTTTCTCCCTCATCGGAGCACCAACCTGCAGCCGTACACCAAGCGAGCGGCGGCGACCAAGCTGCAGTCGGCGGAGAAGCTGATGTACATCTGCACGGACCAGCTGGGCTTGGAGCAGGACTTTGACCAGAAGCAGATGCCCGACGGGAAACTGAACATCGACGGCTTCGTGCTCTGCATCGACGTCAGCAAAGGCTGCAATCGCAGGTTTGATGACCAAATGAAGTTCGTCAACAGTCTGTACTCTCAGATCGTCAAGTCCAAGAAGCCCATCGTCGTCGCTGCCACAAAATGCGACGAGTGCGTTGAGCAGCACCTGAGGGACCTGCAGGCCTTCGTCGCCAGCAAGAAGAACTTGATGCTGATTGAAACGTCGGCACGCTCCAACGTCAACATAGAGCTCTGCTTTAACGCCCTCATCCAGCAACTGGACAAAACGAGAGGGAAGCCAAAAACTGTGCCATACCTGGAGGCCTACAAAGTCCAGCGACAGCTCGTAGCCTCGGTGACGGATCGATTTGAAAAGCTGATGGTTCACAGTGTCAGAGATTATCATACCACGTGGAAAACTGTGATCAATAATCTGAAGGGCCAGCCAGACTACGACGAGTTCATCACCTTGGAGGGCTCCAGGAAGGCTCGAAACATGTTCACAAAGCACATCGCACAACTGAAGCAGGAGCACATCCGGAGGAGGAGGGAGGAGTACCTGACCACACTGCCAAAAACCCTCAACAACCTCCTCAACAATCTGGACGAAGTCGAGCATCTGTCGTGGCCCGAGGCGCAGAGCGTGATCCGAAACCGACCCGATTTCCAGTATTGGTTTGTGATGCTGGAACAAACGCCGTGGGACGAGACGGACCACATCGATAACAGCGACCGCAGAATACCCTTCGATCTCCTCGACACGCCTGACGGCGAGAGGATATACCACAGCCACGTCCAGCATCTGCTGTCAGAAAAAAGGAGGGTGGAGATGAAGGAGAGGTTCAAGAAGACGCTGGAGAGGGTTCACTTCATCAGCCCTGGGCAGCCGTGGGAGGAGGTCATGTGCTTTGTGATGGAGGACGAGGCCTACAAGTACATCACAGAATCAGATAGAAGGGATGTTTACTGCAGGCACCAGCAGGAAATAGTTGAAAGGGCCAAAGAGGATTTTCAGGAAATGCTTTTCGAGCATGCTGAACTGTTCTATGACTTGGACCTGAATGCAACTCCCAGTTGTGACAAGATGACAGAGATCCACAGCGTTCTGAATGAGGAGCCCAGATACCGAGCGCTGCAGAAACTGGCGCCGGACCGAGAGTCACTGCTGCTCAAACACATCGGCTTTGTTTATCATCCCACTAAAGAAACGTGTCTGAGTGGACAGAACTGTGTGGACCTGAAGGTGGAGCAGGTTTTAGCTAACAGGCTGGTGCAGCTCGACCACGGACGCTCCAATCTCTACTACAACAGTGCCAACATTGATAAGATCAACCTCTGCCTGCTGGGGAAGGAGGGTCTGTCCCAGGAACTGGCTAATGAAATTCGAGCTCAGTCCACAGACGACGAGTACACCCTGGATGGAAAAATATACGAGCTGGAGCTGCTTCCTGTGGATGTGAACTCCACGCTCCTCTTCAGCCACACCTGGGTCACCACCTTCAAACCTCATGGCTGCTTTTGTGTGTTCAACTCCATAGAATCGCTTAACTGCATTGGTGACTGCATCGGCAGGATCAGAGCTGAGATCGCACAGAGCCGGAGAGAGCGATTCGCTCAGCCGCTGCCTTTCATCCTCATCCTGGCCAATCAGAGAGACAGTGTTTGCAAAAACATCCCCATCCTGAGGCACCAGGGCCAACAGCTGGCCAACAAGCTGCAGTGCACCTTCGTAGACATCCCGTCTGGAGCCTTTCCACGGAAATTTACAGAGTTCCAGGTCAAGCAGGGGCTGCGAGCAGTGCTGGAGGGGCTGAAGCACAGCTTTGACGTGTTGGCGCCGCTGCCCTGCATCAAAGACATGTCTGAAACTGACCTCAGAATAGTCATGTGTGCCATGTGCTGGGATCCGTTCAGCGTGGACCTCATCCTCTCGCCTTTCCTGGACTCTCACTGCTGCAGCGCCGGGCAGCCGGGTCAGAGCAACACTCTGATCCTGGACAAGATCATCGGGGACAGCCGTCGGAGGATTCAGGTCACTGTCCTGTCATACCACTCTGCCATCGGCGTCCGCAAAGACGAACTGGTGCACGGCTACATCCTGGTCTACTCGGCCAAACGCAAGGCTTCCATGGCGACGCTGCGGGCGTTTCTGGCCGAAGTACAGGATGTGATCCCCGTGCAGATGGTGGCGATCACCGACAGCCAGGCTGACTTCTTCGAGAACGACGCCATCAAAGAGTTGATGACGGAGGGAGAGCACATCGCCACAGAGATTGCCGCCAAGTTTACTGCGCTGTACTCGCTGTCGCAGTATCATCGGCAGACGGAGGTGTTCACCCCGTTCTTCAACGAAGTGCTGGAGAAGAAGCTGAGCATCGAGAGCTCCTTCCTTTTGGACAGCTCGTCACGCGAATGCACCACCGGAGCCAGCGAAGACGTCTTCCCCACCTCGCCCCACAGCCATTCCCCAGCCTACAACACCTACTACCCAGAGTCTGATGACGACAACGAGGCCCCCCCACCCTACAGTCCAATCGGCGACGACGTCCAGTTGCTGCCGACACCCAGCGAGCGAGCCAAGTACCGCATCGACCTGGAGGGGAACGAGTATCCGGTGCACAGCACACCTGTCGGAGACCATGAACGCAATCACAAAGTGCCTCCACCTGTCCGACCCAAACCTGTGCTCCCCAAACCCAACGTCAGAAAGCTGGATCCCAACCTGCTCAAAACCATCGAGGCCGGCATGCGAAGCAACCGCAGGATGCCTCGCGGCCCAGTGACGCACACCGAAGACGTGGAGGCGTCGGACAACTATGCAGACCCCGTGGACACGCTCCGGTCCAGGGGCTTCCACAACGACGACATATACGCCGTGCCTGACGACACTCACAGCCGCCTGGTCAAAATACGAAACTCCTTCGGCGGGCTGCACAGCCTCCATGGAGGAGGTGAGGAGGAGAACGGGTTCGACCGCAAGTCTCAGGCTGGACGGCGGCCGTCCAAGTACAAACACCGCTCTAAAATCTTGTTCAGTAAGACTAAGGCCTACCAAAGACGGTTCCACTCCGACAGCGACGGCGAGGAGTCCGGCCCTGCCACACAGAAAAAGAAAAAGGGAAGAGCCCACCGGGGCAGCGAGGAGGACCCTCTGCTGTCGCCCGCCGACCCCTGGAAGGGCGGCATCGATAATCCTGCGATCACCTCCGACCCCGAGCAGGAGGACAAGAAGATGAAGAAGAAGAAGACACCCAAGACGCAAAAGGAACCGAAGAAGGTGAGTTGTCTTTGTCATGACACTCAGAATGTTAAGGCCGGGTCACGGGTAGGGTCATGGTTAGGGTTGGTAGGGTCAGCTCTTTCTGTTTTGTCATTTTTAATGATAATAGTAATATGATTTTTATTGTCTTTGCTGGACACTCAGACACTTTTTTACATGCAAATCATAAAAACAAAAACAGTCTGTTTTTTACATTTTGTTGATGATAAATGGGGCCATTTGGCGATTTATAATATAATATATATAACAATTAAAAAAGACAGAAGTCCTTTCAAAGCTACCGGCAGGTTTTGGGGCTCAGAGGGTTGAAGTGCTTCATAGAACAACAGGAGTAGCGGTATAATAACAGAAATAAGAGGCAGAGCTGTGTCCTTATTCAGGTCTCTGAATGTGTGAATGAGAGCTCAGATTGTGGTTCACAGTGTGGAGATATGAACACATTGCTGTCTTTACCAGGCCCCAGACTCATAAGGAGAACAAACTCATTTGATAATTGATTGGTCGGCCCTCTGAAGTCGTTTACGAGCCTCCCAGACGAGCAGTAAAGGCTGATAACAGTTGGACCTATCAGAGCTGCAGCTCTTAACAGACTTCATTCAGCGTCTAAATGTCAGGACAAACGCTGTGTGCTAAACAACTACAGCAGCAGAGAGGTGTTTAAATGCAGGTGAAGCATGCATTAGTACAGCATGTATTCACAGAAACGGACCACATCCAGCTGCATCAGCATTCACGAAACTGCTCCAAAATGGAGCCTCAATATTTTCAGTTTGAATGTTAAAACAACTTTCAGCTGCTTTTCTCTTCATACGCTAACATCCAACATGCAGCCTGTTAGCAGGACCTTCATTCAGCAGCTAAATATCTGCAGCAGGACCTTCATTCAGCAGCTAAATATCTGCAGCAGGACCTTCATTCAGCAGCTAAATATCTGCAGCAGAACCTTCATTCAGCAGCTAAATATCTGCAGCAGGACCTTCATTCAGCAGCTAAATATCTGCAGCAGGACCTTCATTCAGCAGCTAAATATCTGCAGCAGAACCTTCATTCAGCAGCTAAATATCTGCAGCAGAACCTTCATTCAGCAGCTAAATATCTGCAGCAGGACCTTCATTCAGCAGCTAAATATCTGCAGCAGAACCTTCATTCAGCAGCTAAATATCTGCAGCAGGACCTTCATTCAGCAGCTCCCTGCAGCCGCTCGGACTCTGAACAAACATGCATGTGGATCTGCAGATAATAATGCAGGGTTAGGGTTATAAACGGCTGCCGGCGCTGCGTGAATGCAGCTCATTGTTGAAAAATTCAAACTGTCTTTGATAATCAGAGAGGAGAGCCAGAGGAGCAGCACAAGGTACAAAATGGAAGGTGTTTAGTCGCTGTCCCAGCCAATTAGACGGCGGCTCCGACCGCTGTAGGCATGACAACACTTTGAAGAGCAGAGGACTCTGGGAAATCAAAGCACCTCGTTACTTCAGTCGCTGTTGTCTTCCTCTGCCTTCATCCCACTGACTCTGTCTGATGTATTCCCCGATTACCACCTCCTCTTCTTCTCTGTGTTCTTCCTCCTCATCCTCCTCTTCTTCTGTGTTCTTCCTCCTCATCCTCCTCTTCTTCTCTGTGTTCTTCCTCCTCATCCTCCTCTTCTTCTCTGTTCTTCCTCCTCATCCTCCTCTTCTTCTCTGTTCTTCCTCCTCATCCTCCTCTTCTTCTCTGTGTTCTTCCTCCTCATCCTCCTCTTCTTCTGTGTTCTTCCTCCTCATCCTCCTCTTCTTCTCTGTGTTCTTCCTCCTCATCCTCCTCTTCTTCTTCTGCTCCTCTCATATCCTCTGCCTCCTCTTTACCTCCATCTCATCTCTTCTTTGTGTCTGTATTCCCTCTTCTTTCATTGCTTCTTTTTCTTTCCATTGTTCCTTCTTTTTATCTGCTTCTATCTGCTCTTTATCCTAAATGTCTCCAGTCCCTAAACTGTCTTTTAAATTCACTTTTGCTTCCCTTTTCCTTCTCTGCTGTTCTGTCATCCTTCCTCATTTCTCCCCTTCTTCCCCTTTCCTTATTTTCCTTCCCCGTTCTTGTTTTTCATCCCTGGTTTTAATTCTGTCCTTCCTCCTGGTAGGTGAAGTCCTCCAAACCCCCGAAACCTCTGTACCCTCCGACCCGGAGAACCTGGGAGAGTAACTACTTTGGGGTTCCGCTGCAGAACCTGGTGACTCCGGACCGACCCATCCCGCTCTTCATCGATAAATGTGTCGACTACATCGAGCGAACAGGTGAGTCGACCTGTTTTCTGTCTTTGCGTGGCCTGCTGGTGCGTTCAGGTGCAGCCGGGTCGTTTTACCTTTCTGAATGTTTACCTGTTGAAGGGGCGTGGCTTCAGGGTGTGGGGGCGGAGTCAGTAGAGTTGATGTTTAGCTGGTGTGTCGCCATCAGGCTGCCAGTCAGAACATGTTAGACTTCAGAGAGCTCATCAGCTCCTGTGAGGTTTGATTTCACAATCAGATTAAAGACAGTCAGATTCAAAACACCAGTGTGTGATCAGGAATAAGAAACTGTCAGGAAACGTTAGTGATTCCAGTTATCAGACCTTTACGGTGCTTAAAATGTCAGGACTGTATTACAGGCTTTATGTATGTCATCATGTTTGTGCTGCTAACTGGACAAAAGGAGCGTTTTGGAGATAATCTGCTGAACTGAATGTGTTTTTTTTTATCACTTCAGAGACCAAACAAATAATCAATTAAAAAAGAAAATACTGACAATAATCAACAGCTTTTGAAAAAGTGAGATGTCAGTAAATGAATGAAGCAGAAACTAGATTTAAGAAAAATAAAACTGCAGCTATATTCAATCAGCTGTTCCTTCATCAACTATGAGTCAGTTTGGGCGTTACATGTCATAATCAGTCTTTTTGGAGAGTTTCTAGATGAGTCCTGGAGAAAAACTGAACAACTTAAAGCTCAGACCTGGGTTTGTTTTAAACTGCTGCTCACTTGGGATAAAACAGTTAAAACATGAAGAACTTACTGCTCAGTTGTTCCTGTTTTAACGGTCTGGATCGCAGTCCTGTCCGGACTCGTTCCTGCAGTGCATTGTGGGTAGGTTTGTGGCTGTGGCCCAGCTGTCGGCCTCTCCCTTAGATTCCTCACATGGTGTTTCTGCTGTGGACATGTTAAAGGCGTTTATTCTCTGACAGACTGAGATATCAGAGCGTTAGTTTCTGCACTGAATGTCTGAAACCTCTTCAATGACTGATCCGTGTGCTGCAGTATGTATTTACTCATGGTCCTCTGTGGTCCATGTTCAGGCCTCTGACTCTTTACACTCTGAATAATCTGACCTGGAACCTGTTGGAGTTTGACTGATTGTGTTTCTGCAGATCAGTCCAGTGTTTGTCAGTGAGGTGTAGTTTGTTCCCACTTAATTAAATCTGTAGTTACAGGATCCACAATATGATTCAAGTTCCAAACATGATTTTAAAGGTTGACGTAAAATCTGCATCATCTTAATATCATTAAACTCTACAGTAGTAATTTAACCTCCGATTTCTGCATCCGGTGAAGTCAGACCAGATTAAAGCTGAGATAACTCCATGGAAGTTAAAAGTTGGTTTTGTAGTCAGGATTTAAACATTATGTGTGAAAATACACCAACATCTAAATGTATATTTGTATGAATTAATCTGTTTAAAACTACAGTTAAAAAAAACACAACTGTTTGTCAACTGAAAACTCCTGTTCCTGAATATAGAAGCAAAGTTTTGGTTCTGGTCCAAAAGGTTCTGTTTCAGTGGTTCTGGTCCAAAAGGTTCTGTTTCAGTGGTTCTGGTCCAAAAGGTTCTGTTTCTGTTTCAGTGGTTCTGGTCCAAAAGGTTCTGTTTCAGTGGTTCTGGTCCAAAAGGTTGTGGTTCTGTTTCAGTGGTTCTGGTCCAAAAGGTTCTGGTTCTGTTTCAGTGGTTCTGGTCCAAAAGGTTCTGTTTCAGTGGTTCTGGTCCAAAAGGTTCTGTTTCAGTGGTTCTGGTCCAAAAGGTTGTGGTTCTGTTTCAGTGGTTCTGGTCCAAAAGGTTCTGGTTCTGTTTCAGTGGTTCTGGTCCAAAAGGTTCTGTTTCAGTGGTTCTGGTCCAAAAGGTTCTGGTTCTGTTTCAGTGGTTCTGGTCCAAAAGGTTCTGTTTCAGTGGTTCTGGTCCAAAAGGTTCTGTTTCAGTGGTTCTGGTCCAAAAGGTTCTGGTTCTGTTTCAGTGGTTCTGGTCCAAAAGGTTCTGTTTCAGTGGTTCTGGTCCAAAAGGTTGTGGTTCTGTTTCAGTGGTTCTGGTCCAAAAGGTTCTGGTTCTGTTTCAGTGGTTCTGGTCCAAAAGGTTCTGTTTCAGTGGTTCTGGTCCAAAAGGTTCTGTTTCAGTGGTTCTGGTCCAAAAGGTTCTGGTTCTGTTCTGAAGGAAGTGTTTGAGCTCTTTCTGCTAAAAATTCTCTGAATGTGTTTTAATGTTCGGCTGAATCCCCATGAAGCTGCTGACAGGTTTGATCCCTGAGTGTGTGTGTGTGTGTGTGTGTGTGTGTGTTACTGTGTGTGTGTGTGTGTGTGTGTGTGTGTGTGTGTTACTGTGTGTGTGTGTGTGTGTGTGTGTTACTGTATGTTACTGTGTGTGTGTGTGTGTGTTACTGTGTGTGTGTGTGTGTGTGTGTGTGTGTTACTGTGTGTGTGTGTGTGTGTGTGTGTGTGTGTGTGTGTGTGTTACTGTGTGTGTGTGTGTGTGTGTGTGTGTGTGTTACTGTATGTTACTGTGTGTGTGTGTTACTGTGTGCGTGTTACTGTGTGTGTGTGTTACTGTGTGTGTGTGTGTGTGTGTTACTGTGTGTGTGTGTGTGTGTGTGTGTTACTGTGTGTGTGTGTGTGTGTTACTGTGTGTGTGTGTGTGTGTGTTACTGTATGTTACTGTGTGTGTGTGTGTGTGTGTTACTGTATGTTACTGTGTGTGTGTGTTACTGTGTGTGTGTGTTACTGTATGTTACTGTGTGTGTGTTACTATATGTTACTGTGTGTGTGTGTTACTGTGTGTGTGTGTGTGTGTTACTGTATGTTACTGTGTGTGTGTTACTATATGTTACTGTGTGTGTGTGTGTGTGTTACTGTGTGTGTGTGTGTGTTACTGTATGTTACTGTGTGTGTGTTACTGTATGTTACTGTGTGTGTGTGTGTGTGTGTGTGTGTTGCAGCAGCTGCTGTTCTGACTCCAACCACTAAGAGACGGCGGTGAGGTGATGATGACAGTTTGTGGTGTTGCGGTTTCACAACACCAAGTGTAAAATGTGTGTGAGGCTGTAAATATGACTGGAAGTGTGTAGCTGTGATTGTGTATCAGGTGGGTTGTGTAGCTGTAGTGTGTGATTGTGTATCTGGTGGGTTGTGTAGCTGTAGTGTGTGATTGTGTATCTGGTGGGTTGTGTAGCTGTAGTGTGTGATTGTGTATCTGGTGGGTTGTGTAGCTGTAGTGTGTGATTGTGTATCTGGTGGGTTGTGTAGCTGTAGTGTGTGATTGTGTATCTGGTGGGTTGTGTAGCTGTAGTGTGTGATTGTGTATCTGGTGGGTTGTGTAGCTGTAGTGTGTGATTGTGTATCTGGTGGGTTGTGTAGCTGTAGTGTGTGATTGTGTATCTGGTGGGTTGTGTAGCTGTAGCGCTGTTTACGGTCTGTGTTTGTGAAAGTTTACTTTCCTAGTTTCACATCTAATCACTGCTGGATGTCAGATGAAGATTTTTTAATGAATTCGTCTGATCTTCTGCTGATCTTCTGCTGGTTTTTACACATTAGTTCAGATATTCCTGTTAGGAGTCCTGCCTTCAGAATCACATCAGTGGAGATGATCAGGAGGATTTTAATCATCCAGAATCTGTCCAGCTGGACTCCATCCATCCATCAGGTCCTTGTGAATGTGTGTCAGTGGGCTGAGTGGGAGTTTAAAGAGTGATCTGTCTGAAAGAGAACCAACAGGTCCTGACCTCACAGTTCTCTACAGGCAGCCGTCCTAACCCTATCAGGCTTTCAGATGGTTAGTTCAGCAACAGGATGAGGCTGAGCTCACATCTCTGCTCTGTGTTTTCTACACTGAGCTCCAGCTTTTATCTGCAGCGACACAGAGAGCTGACTGTAAAAGTTCAGTAGAGGAGGTGAAGGTCGGATACTCCTGAGAGCTGAGAGGAGGAGGCCTGAAAGGAGAGACGGGAATGAATGGAGAGCGCTGAGAACATCAGGCTCTTCTTCACAGTTAGCAGCCCACACCTTCAGCAGATCCTCATAACAAACATCTAACGGAGAATCAGACTGAAGATCTCTGGTTCAGGGACCAAAGTATGATCGGTGTCTCCAGGAGATTCATCATTAGAGTCTAGTAGAACCTCTGGGAGTCCTCCAGAAGAAGAACTTATGTTTTTCCTAGTATGTATTTTCTGTAAATAGTTTGTAGTTGTTAGTTTTTCAGGAACATGTAGACTTCAGTGCTTCTGGTTAATTTTCCAGACAGATCTCCATCTCCATGGTCAGTTCTTGGACAGTTGGAAAGTTAGGTTCTGTCTCTAGTTTCTGATCAGTGTCGTTTCAACAGTTTTCAGCAGAGAACCTGTCCCACCAGGTTTGGGTTCCAGAGGGTTAAACCAATGTTCTGACCATTTAATGAATACAGCAGCAGCAGTTCTCTGGTTCTTCATACCTCACGTTCTGACCACGTGGCCTTCAGGTTCCTACAGTTAGTTCTGTTTAATACACAGAACATCTGATCGGCGAAGACTTAACCTTTAGAACTGAGAATAAAATCCTGCTGGTTTGTGGGTTTAGCCAGTAAAATCAGGTTTCTGTCTGTCCATGTGGAGATGCTTCAGAGCAGCTTCAGAGGGTGACATTCAGAGCAGGTGAAGCTCTGAGTAGCTCCTTGGTCTTTGTTTGGCCCAAACTGTCATGTTGGTATTAGAAAGGCTAAAACACTCGCTGCATGTATTTAACTTGCTGCTGTTAGATTTCAGCTCTGCAGCCTCATTTCCAACATCTGGCCTGAAGCTGAAGCTTTAGTGGACCAGCGGGGTGGATGCTGGTCAGGTCTGCTCACATAAAGAACCAAACATGAGTCTGGCCCAGAGGAGAAAACCTTCTGCAGAAAGACGAGCTTACAGCGAGGACACAGCGCTCCGCCGCCGACTCGATTAGGAAGTTTTATTAAATGTTTCTGCTCCCTGGAGACATGAAATGGTATTTGGCTCTGAGCAGGAGAGCAGTGATTAAATGGCTTTTTGATGTTGATGCATTTGGAAGTCCCGCTGGCTGTTATCTCCACAGCACTTAGTCTAATGTGAGGACGGATGGAGGCTTTCTGCTGCCGTCACCAAGGAAATGCATGGAGGCACATGGAATACACTTTATATCCTTTAAATATTTTTATTATTATGTGTTTTAATAGATTTTATCAGAACATCTGGTTCTTCATCTGCAGGAACTTTATCAATGATCAGAGTTCTGCCTTCATCCTGGTCCACATTTATCACTTTTAATGGACTTTTCCAGAACTTCATCAGTCCAGCAGATAGAACCATGACATTTAGGAGGAGAAACATCTGAGTTCTGGTAAAAACTGACCCCAGATCATCCAGCTGAGGCCACATCGGTGTGATTCACCAGATCTATAGAAAGTGTTGTTAAACTCCTGAAGCTTTCCTTCATGTTTCCTGCAGTAGATTAACGGATTAGTTTAACTTTTACATCCATCTCCAGCTATTTTAATAATTGATTAGTCTGTTCTGTGATTCTTTAATGTGGATATTTTCTGGGTTGTTTCCTCTTTTCTGACAGTAAACTGAATATATCTGGATAAATCCAGATGTTTGTCCTGTAGGACTTTATTCCACTGTGATCTACGTCGTGTTCTTCAGGGTTTCTGTAAAAAGACAACATGGATCAGAGCTGCTGGTGTCTTTCAGGGTCAAATGTTACATCAGTTCTTCCATCTTCATAGATGTGCTGTAATGTGGTGTTTCCTTCTTTATTTAGGTTCATTTTGCTCCATAACTGTGTTTGGATTAATTATCTTCCTGCTTCAGTCTCTTACAGCACATAAATAAAAGTCACGTCTATTTATAGCAGTTGACAGTCTGAACATGTGGATTCTGATGTCCCAGTCTGTTGTACTGGTCCCAGTTCAGCTGTTGGTCTCTGGAGAAGCAGGATTCTCCAGTTTTTACCGTCCTCTGAGCTCTGCAGCAGAATCCCTCAGCAGCGTGTCACCAGGATTCACACAAAGCTGATTATTGGCTATTTTCAGCTGCTTTGAAGTCACGTCTTCACTCCTGAGTTTGGAGGATTTTCACTGGAGTGAAACAGATTTTTAAAAAATAATTCATAGATGTCTGAGCGGCTCTTTGAGCAGCTCCTGAACGCTGCAGTGAGACTCAGAGGTCGAGCAGTTTGGGATGTCAGAGCTGAAGGAATAATCCTAAAAAATTGTTATGCTGCTGTCAGCTGCCACTGATTCTGTTAGATCTGAGGAGGAAAAAACACACTTAGAAAAACACAGTTGGAAAAACGCAGTTAGAAAAACACAGTAAGAAAAACGCAGTTAGAAAAAACACAGTTAGAAAAACGCAGTTAGAAAAACGCAGTAAGAAAAACGCAGTTAGAAAAACACAGTTGGAAAAACGCAGTTAGAAAAACACAGTAAGAAAAACGCAGTAAGAAAAACGCAGTTGGAAAAACGCAGTTAGAAAAACCGCAGTTAGAAAAACCGCAGTTAGAAAAACCGCAGTTAGAAAAAACGCAGTTGGAAAAACGCAGTTGGAAAAACGCAGTTGGAAAAACGCAGTTGGAAAAACGCAGTTAGAAAAAACGCAGTTGGAAAAACGCAGTTGGAAAAACGCAGTTAGAAAAACCGCAGTTAGAAAAAACGCAGTTAGAAAAAACGCAGTTAGAAAAAACGCAGTTGGAAAAACGCAGTTGGAAAAACGCAGTTAGAAAAACGCAGTTGGAAAAACGCAGTTGGAAAAACGCAGTTGGAAAAACGCAGTTAGAAAAAACGCAGTTGGAAAAACGCAGTTGGAAAAACGCAGTTGGAAAAAACGCAGTTAGAAAAAACGCAGTTGGAAAAACGCAGTTGGAAAAACGCAGTTGGAAAAACCGCAGTTGGAAAAAACGCAGTTAGAAAAAACGCAGTTGGAAAAACGCAGTTGGAAAAACGCGGTTAGAAAAAACGCAGTTAGAAAAAACGCAGTTGGAAAAACACAGTTAGAAAAACACAGAAATACACGGTTAGAAAAATGCAGTTGGAACACACAGTTGTGTGTGTTTGTGACGTCATGTCCAATGGAAACTGAGCGGCTGATCCCAGTGCTCCCAGCAGGCTGCACATACTGGTGTGTTTATTAGCAGCCTGAATGTCATCAGAACAGTAATTAATAAATAATCAGTTTATTGTTAGTTTTATTAAGTTGTCAGTAATGTGTTTGTGGTGTTTTTTAATAAATAAACTGAACAGTCAGCAGCTCTGATGTTTAACTGGAAACTCAGACATTTTTATTATAATTAAAGCTTTTTAAAGGCGTCAGGACAGATTTACTGAGCCTGAAGATAAAGATCAGCTGCTCTGATTTAACCTGTGGTGGAACATGAACACCTGGCTGTAGTTTAACTGGACGCTCGTTTCAGGTTGTGGTTCAGTTTTACTGTTTGATTTGCTGCATTTATATCAGGACTCCTCTGCATGCTATCGGCCGGAGCACGCTAACAGCGTTAGCCTGCAGACGTGTGATTTTTATTTGACAGAAATCTAAATCCGTTTTGGTACCGCAGGTCTTTAGGGCCTGTTTACACGAAGCAGCAGTACCAGTCCAGATGTTTGGTTCTGCTTTCTCAGCGCAGAAGTTCTTGAGTCAGTTACAGCGTGCTAACAGAGTTAGCCTGCAGAGCTAAGCTCTGTGGTTGTTATTGATCCAGATGCAGCCATGTTCACCCACACTCATCCATTATCTGATTATCAGATCTGATATTCAGCGTATTCCCTTAAGAGTTGCTTTTTTGTGTTGAAGTTTGTGTTTATTTCCATTTTTACTGCAAACCTGTATCACTTCCTCCATAATAACCAGGATTCTTATTGGACCTGAAAAAACGTATCAACGATGAGAAATGTGATGAAGTTGTGGAGCTCAGTGAGCTGCTGACCTGCTCACCTGGATGGGAACGAGAGCGGTGTCATATTTCAGGAACCTCACCTCGATTTTTCCTGTCAGGTGTTGGTCACAGCTGTCAGAGTTCAGATGAGTTGGGGCTTCAGATGGTCACATCCCTGATTCTGGTGTTTCTGAGTCCCATGGAGCATCTTTTACTCACTTTCAGAGGAACTCTTTCCTTCACAGGAACTCTGTTCTGGTGGTTTTTCACCTTTAATGTTTGGTGTGGTTCACATCTCCTCACCTGTAGACACTGAGGTTTGTGGTGTTTCAGCCTCAGCAGAGTTTGATTCAGTTTATTCTCAAATAGAGAATAAAGATTAGTTTGAAGGAAGAAAACAGCTGCAGTTAAAAATCGTGTGTGTGTGTGTGTGTGTGTGTCAGCAGCCCAGATATTAAACATTCTGTGTATTGATTTTTATTGACCTGTGGTTGTTCTGTGACTAATTAAATTAACAGCAGAGAAACTGATGACTCCAGCAGACCACAACCTGTGTGTGTGTTATTATCAGTTTATTTAAAAAGGGACCATGTACAATATTAAACATAAATGTTTCCATTTCAGAAGACCCCAATGAAAACAGTCAATGGTGAAGCCACTACCTCACCCGGGTTAGGGAAACCGGGACCTTCCCCTGGAGCCAGGCCTGGAGGGGGGAGCTCGCAAGAGAGCGTCTGGTGGCCGAGCCTTGAGGTCCCGTGGGGCTCGGTCGGGCACAGCCCGAAGAAGTAACACGGGGCCACCGCCCAGTAGGCCCACCACCTACAGGGCAGAAAGTCAGGGTTGGGTGCTATGTTCATCGGGCAGTAGGCAGGAGCGAGCGTCTGGGCGTGCCGCCCCCTGGTGGCGTAGACTAGCTCTGGGGACGTGGAACGTCACCTCACTGGCGGGGAAGAAACCTGAGCTGGTGCGGGAGGTGGAGCGATACCGACGAGATATAGTTGGGCTCACCTCCACGCACAGCAAGGGTTCTGGAACCAGAATCCTGGAGAGGGGTTGGACTCTCTCATACTCCGGAGTTGCCTAAAGTGAGAGGCGCCGGGTGGGTGTGGGGATACTCACAAGCCCCGGGAATTCCATAGTTCTCCCGGGAGACTTCAACGCTCACGTGGGCAACGATGGAGAAACCTGGAGGGGGGTGATTGGGAGGAACAGCCTGAACCCGAGTGGTGTTTTGTTATTCGACTTCTGTGCTAGTCATAGTTTGGCTATAACAAACACCATGTTCGAGCATAAGGTTGCTCATAAGTGTACTTGGTACCAGAGCACCTTAGGCCAAAGGTCGATGATTGACTTTATAGTCGTATCGTCAGACCTGCGGCCGTATGTTTTGGACACTCGGGTTAAGAGAGGTGCAGAGCTGTCAACTGATCACCACCTGGTGGTGAGTTGGATCCAATGGCGGGGAAGACTGCCAGACAGACCTGGTAAACCCAAACGTGTAGTGCGGGTGAACTGGGAACGTCTGGCGGAGGACCCTGTCCCTAAGGTTTTTAACTCCCACCTCCGGAAGAGTTTCTCCTGCATCCCGGGGGAGGTTGGGGACATGGATTCTGAGTGGTCCATGTTCAAAGCCTCCATTGCAGAAGCAGCTGCTAGGAGCTGTGGTCTGAAGGTCACTGGTGCCTGTCGTGGTGGCAATCCAAGGACCCGCTGGTGGACACCAGTGGTGAGGGAGGCCGTCAGGCTGAAAAAGGAGACTTTTCGAGCCTGGTTGGCCCGGGGGTCTCCTGAAGCAGCTGACAGGTACTGGTTGGCCAAAAGGGCGGCAGCTGTGGCGGTTGTGGAAGCTAAAACTCGGGTGTGGGAGGAGTTCGGGGAGGCCATGGAGATGGACTTTCAGTCGGCCTCGAGGAAGTTTTGGCAAACCGTTCGACGCCTCAGGAATGGGAGGCAGGGCTTCATTCAGGCTGTGTACAGTCGGAGTATAGAACTGTTGACCTGTACTGGGGATATTGTCGAGCGGTGGAAAGAGCACTTCGAGGAACTCCTGAACCCGTTAAACACGTCCTCTATGGAGGAGGCAGAGCCTGAAGACTCGGGGGGTGGGGGTTGGGGATCTTCGTCCATATCCGTGGCAGAGGTCACAGAGGTAGTTAAGAGGCTCCTCGGTGGCAAGGCGCCAGGTGTGGACGAGATTCGCCCTGAGATGCTGACGGCTCTGGACATTGTTGGACTGTCCTGGTTGACACATCTATACAATGTCGTGTGGGCATCGGGTACGGTGCCTGTGGAGTGGCAGACCGGGGTGGTGGTCCCTATTTTCAAAAAGGGGGACCGGAGAGTGTGTGCCAACTACCGTGGTATCACACTTCTCAGTCTCCCCGGGAAAGTTTACTCTAGGGTGCTGGAAGGGAGGATCCAACCGATAGTCGAACCTCGGATTCAGGAGGAGCAATGCGGATTCCATCCTGGTCGTGGAACAGCGGACCAGCTCTTTACCCTTGCGGAGCTGCTGAGGGGGTCATGGGAGTATGACCTGACAGTCTACATGTGTTTTGTGGATCTGGAGAAGGCCTATGACCGTGTCCCTCGAGGGGCTTTGTGGGGGGCACTGCGGGAGTATGGGGTCCCGGGCTCATTGCTACGAGCCGTTCGGTCCCTGTACGACCAAAGTGAGAGCTGTGTCCGCATACTCGGCACTAAGTCAGACACGTTTCCAGTGGGTGTTGGACTCCCACCAGGGCTGCTCCTTGTCTCCAATCCTGTTTGTGGTTTTCATGGACAGGATTTCAAGGCGCAGTTGTGGTGGAGAGGGTTTGTGGTTTGGGAGCCTCGGGATGGCATCTCTGCTTTTTGCGGATGATGTGGTTTTATTGGTGTCCTCAGACCGTGACCTTCAGCATACACTGGAGCGGTTTGCAGCCGAGTGCGAAGCGGCAGGGATGCGGATCAGCACCTCCAAGTCCGAGGCCATGGTTCTCTGCCGGAAACCGGTGGATTGCTCCCTCCGGGTTGGGGAGGAATTGCTTTCCCAAGCGAAGGAGTTTAAATATCTCGGGATCTTGTTCGCGAGTGATGGGAAAATGAAGCGAGAGATGGACAGGCGGATTGGTGCGGCGTCAGCTATAATGCGGGCGTTGTACCGGTCCATCGTGGTGAAGAGGGAGCTGAGCTGTAAGGCGAAGCTCTCAATCCAACGTTCCAACGTTCACCTATGGTCATGAGCTTTGGGTAGTGACCGAAAGAACAAGATCGCGGATACAAGCGGCCGAAATGAGCTTCCTCCGTAGGGTGGCTGGACTCAGCCTTAGAGATAGGCTGAGGAGCTCAGACATCCGGAGGGAGCTCGGAGTAGAGCCGCTGCTCCTTCGCATCGAAAGGAGCCAGTTGAGGTGGTTTGGCCACCTGATTCGGATGCCTCCAGGGAGACTTCCTCTGGAGGTTTTCTGAGCACGTCCGCCTGGGAGGAGACGGGGTAGACTCAGAACTCATCCCGTCTGGGCTACCTGGTTGATCCTGCCAGTAGCATATGCTTGTCTCAAAGATTAAGCCATGCAAGTCTAAGTGCAGACGGCCGGTACAGTGAAACTGCAAATGGCTCATTAAATCAGTTATGGTTCCTTTGATCGCTCTGTCAACGATACCCAACAGGCTTATCAAAATGTCTGATCCACTTGTGAAACTCTTCCTCATCTGTCAAGCAAACCCAGCCATCATCATCGTCATTTACGACGGGGCTGTGAACGTCACTGCAGCCTCCACCGTTATCAGTGCATTTTCTCCCGTGTCTGCTATTTCCGCTTTTTTTTTTTCAACCCCCGCTATCCCCCTCATCATTAGCGGTGTTCTGACCCCTCCAGCTACACCCACCACGTCCCCTCTTGCCACTCCGGACCCCGTGAAGCGAAGCATCGGCTCCAGTATGTGCTGCTTGTGGACTGTCATGGCACACCTGCCGTTACGCACAGACGCAGCGGCACTTTGTCTCAGTGGACGACTGAACATCTTCATCAGAGGGTGAATATTCCTCAGAATCTGAGTAAGCCATTACTTGCCAAAGTACTTTGTCAGCGTTGACCAGACCTCTCGGTATGGTGAGTTTTCTTGCTCTAAAATGTGCCATCTTGCTCTCTGATACGCTCCGATGACGAGTCTCGTCTCCTCGGTTTTCAAACTCTGTATGAGCCGCCTGAAGCCCGGGTTTTCAACAATGGAATACGGGACCATGGCACTGCAAATAAAGCCCGCTATCGCCTCGGTTATTTTGTTAGTGCGTGTAGAGCTAGCTGGTAGTTGTAGAGCTTCCAACAGGGGTCAGGCATTTGGGTTCTGTAAAGCGTCTTGAGACGATTTGACTGTAATTGACGCTATATAAATAAAATTGAATTGAATTGAATTGAATTGAATTAAGTTTTTTTTGTTGCGGTCCGGCGGCCTTGGACCTGATGTCTTGGTGGTGTCGCTGCATGTGGTTCCTGAGGTTGGTCGTGTTTCCACAAAACTTTACCTCCATCTGGCATATCTTGCAAATGGCTTTGCTCTTGTCAAGCTCCTTTCTCGAATCGTCGTTCCTAAACCCGAAATAATTCCAGATATCCACTTTGAGCGACTCTGGCCTTTTCAAATCCGGAGTTTGGCTAACTGCACAGCTACCGCCCGACGCCATGTTGTAAAGAGAACTTGCAGTATCTTCACGCTGCGCCTGCTCGAGTCACGTCACTAGTGGGGTTAAAGTTCACCCAGGAAAAAATAAATGTAAAAATATATGTGTGTATAAAAATGGATCTTTTGACGTGCGAATCGATTTTTTGAAATTTAAATGAGAATCAATTTAAAATCGGCAAATCGATTTTTTTCAACCCAGCACTATGATTAACTATTTTCTGTTTTTAATCTGGATTATTAACTATTTTCGGTTCCACTTCTGAATCCTCTCTGTGAATTTAAACATTTCTTCCAGTTTTTCCTGTTCAGAACTATCAGCTGAAGTCTGTAAATGTAAACTGTCTGGTCAACAGGAGGTAAAAACAGCCAATCATTGACTTTCTCATATTGAACTGACTTCCTGTCATCACCCACAGCAGATGGTTGTCGTAGTGATAAAATAACAGTGGCAGCCGGCCAATCAGGAAAGGATACACACCTGTGTGTGTGTTACTGTGTGTATCAGGACATTAGATCATATCTCAGCCGTCCTATCAGATCCCAGCATGCTATCATGTACGCTGCTAACTTCCTCTCCTTCACATCTGTCTGTGTGTGTTCTATAGTGTGTGTGTGTGTGTAGTGTGTGTGTGTGTCTTGTAGTGTGTGTGTGTAGTAGTGTGTGTGTGTCTTGTAGTGTGTGTGTGTGTCTTGTAGTGTGTGTGTTCTATAGTGTGTGTGCTGTAGTGTGTGTGTCTTGTAGTGTGTGTGTAGTAGTGTGTGTGTGTCTTGTAGCGTGTGTGTGTGTGTCTTGTAGTGTGTGTGTTCTATAGTGTGTGTGCTGTAGTGTGTGTGTCTTGTAGTGTGTGTGTAGTAGTGTGTGTGTGTCTTGTAGCGTGTGTGTGTGTGTCTTGTAGTGTGTGTGTCTTGTAGTGTGTTTTCCATCCTGTTGTGAGTCAGATGTCCTCAGAAGTCCAGGATTTCCGGCCTGGAGGGTCACTGTGAGGTTAATGCTGCATTCAAGGACCACAGAGGAATAGGAAATCTGAGAATACTGTGACAAATATTAATAGACTTCTATGCTGATACCAGTTATTAATTAGATTTGAATCAATTATTTGTTATTAAATCTGAATTGATTATCATATCTGAATTAATTATTATTAGCTTTGAATTAATTAGTGATTGAATAGATCTGAATTAATTAATTGTAATTAGATCTGACTTAGAGCTTCATGTTTTCTATTATGAGGAGGAACCAGCCGGTAGAAATATTTATGTGTGAACATTAAACCGTTTGTCGTTTTGCTGGTTAGTCAGTGAACATTAAACAATGACTTCCTGTATGAGGTCAGACAGTTTCATCCAATGAGCTGATCTGATGCCTTCAAGGTCCCATGGTGGTTCTATTCCATCTGATGGTTCACGTCTGTCAGGGGTTGGTTCCTCCATGAGTCCGGGTTCAGTGAGCCCAGAGACAACATAATCTGTTGGAGGTCCAGAGGTTCTGCTGGAGGTCCAGAGGTTCTGCTGGAGGTCCAGAGGTTCTGTTGGAGGTCCAGAGGTTCTAGAGTTTATCAGGAAGTAAAAGAGGCTGAAACTTTAATGTTTTTTCTCACAGCTCCACTGCAGCAGAACTGGAACCATTTTAATCCAGATGTTCAGCTGGATAAAGAAAGAAAACCAAGTATTTGGTGTTAATGAGACATAAATTAGAGTTTGAATTGTGTTTTTCATCCTAAAACGAGAACATCCAGGGAGGAATTATGGGATAGAAGAAGGATTTTGTGCTTTTATCTTGGAACGTTCTCTGGTTTGTAATGAGAGCTGAAGGTTCGTTGTTGTGTTTCAGGTCTGACCACTGAAGGTCTGTACCGGGTCAGCGGGAACAAGACGGACCAGGACAACATCCAGAAGCTGTTTGATCAAGGTAGAGCTACCTGCATTATCCCAGATCATCCTCACATGAACTCAGGATGTGTCTGAGAAATAAATAAAACATAACATAATAAAATATAACATAACATTTATATAATAGACCTGGGGGCCCTCAGACCTGATCATGTGACCGTGAAGCTCCACCCACATTCTGCTTCCTGTCTGTCCTGCAGAGGATGAACCAGCTGATTGTGTGTTTGTCCTCTAGATCACAGCATTGACTTCGTGGCGATGGACGTGGCCGTGAACGCTGCTGCTGGAGCTCTGAAGGCGTTCTTCACCGACCTCCCCGACCCACTGATCCCCTACAGTCTGCACCCGGAGCTGGTGGAGGCAGCCAGTAAGACCTCTGTTCTCAGTCTGTCCTGAAACCTGAAGTTCAGATTCAGAATCGTTTATTGTCTCTGGATAACAACCAAATCTAACTCACAGAGACACTGATTTAATCTGACCGCAACTTTAAGTTAACCCCTTAAGCTTTAGTGTACCGCCGGCGGTACACCTACTAATTTGCATAGGAATTTCAAGAATGTCCGACGGGTGCAAACACGATTATACAAACACTATACACCGATGGAAAGCTTAGATTCTCATGAATCCGCCGGTATAAACCACTTTCAGATGTGATTACCACAGCGGGTGAGAAAAACACATTTGTCCGACAAAAACAAATATTCATCCATCCGTTCTCTATACACGGCTTCAACGCACACAGCGCGACTCACATTTCCGGGTTCATTATTACACACAGAAAAAAAGATTCCACAAAAAACGGCCATAATCCAACCTTTTACATCCAGATGACACAAGCCAGTAAACTATTTTATCCAAAACATGTCCTGAAGTCGGTATAAAATCCCCGAATCGGTCGTTTTCAAGGAAATGCACCTCCCGATGCGCGTCCAATATTCCCCGTATTTTTCGTAATTTTTTTTATTTAAAAATAGAATATTAGCGATTTTTTGTACTGAAAACGGCTGGAAATAACTGAAGCTTAAAGGGTTAAAGATTTAAATAAATTCTAACTCCACCCTGACATCTGACTGCTATATCTTAGCTTAGCTTAGTGAGTATAAACAGGTAAATCCACATGGAGGTGGAGAGAACTTTCCAGAATGTTCTCTCATGGTTCCTTCAGTTCTTCTGTTTCCTACAGCTTCAGCTTTAACTCGGCTACTAGAACCAACTGTTAGTGGACTTTAAGGAGTCAGAACCAACAGTTAGACTTTAAGGAGTCAGAACCAACAGTTAGACTTTAAGGAGTCAGAACCAACAGTTAGACTTTAGGAGTCAGAACCAACAGTTAGTGGACTTTAAGGAGTCAGAACCAACAGTTAGACTTTAAGGAGTCAGAACCAGCAATTAGACTTTAAGGAGTCAGAACCAACAGTTAGTGGACTTTAAGGAGTCAGAACCAACAGTTAGTGGACTTTAAGGAGTCAGAACCAACAGTTAGACTTTAAGGAGTCAGAACCAACAGTTAGACTTTAGGGAGTCAGAACCAACAGTTAGACTTTAGGAGTCAGAACCAACAGTTAGTGGACTTTAAGGAGTCAGAACCAACAGTTAGACTTTAAGGAGTCAGAACCAGCAATTAGACTTTAAGGAGTCAGAACCAACAGTTAGTGGACTTTAAGGAGTCAGAACCAACAGTTAGTGGACTTTAAGGAGTCAGAACCAACAGTTAGACTTTAAGGAGTCAGAACCAACAGTTAGCGGACTTTAAGGAGTCAGAACCAACAGTTAGTGGACTTTAAGGAGTCAGAACCAACAGTTAGACTTTAAGGAGTCAGAACCAACAGTTAGTGGACTTTAAGGAGTCAGAACCAACAGTTAGACTTTAAGGAGTCAGAACCAACAGTTAGCGGACTTTAAGGAGTCAGAACCAACAGTTAGTGGACTTTAAGGAGTCAGAACCAACAGTTAGACTTTAAGGAGTCAGAACCAACAGTTAGTGGACTTTAAGGAGTCAGAACCAACAGTTAGTGGACTTTAAGGAGTCAGAACCAACAGTTAGTGGACTTTAAGGAGTCAGAACCAACAGTTAGCGGACTTTAAGGAGTCAGAACCAACAGTTAGTGGACTTTAAGGAGTCAGAACCAACAGTTAGACTTTAAGGAGTCAGAACCAACAGTTAGACTTTAAGGAGTCAGAACCAACAGTTAGCGGACTTTAAGGAGTCAGAACCAACAGTTAGACTTTAAGGAGTCAGAACCAACAGTTAGCGGACTTTAAGGAGTCAGAACCAACAGTTAGTGGACTTTAAGGAGTCAGAACCAACAGTTAGACTTTAAGGAGTCAGAACCAACAGTTAGTGGACTTTAAGGAGTCAGAACCAACAGTTAGACTTTAAGGAGTCAGAACCAACAGTTAGCGGACTTTAAGGAGTCAGAACCAACAGTTAGTGGACTTTAAGGAGTCAGAACCAACAGTTAGACTTTAAGGAGTCAGAACCAACAGTTAGTGGACTTTAAGGAGTCAGAACCAACAGTTAGTGGACTTTAAGGAGTCAGAACCAACAGTTAGTGGACTTTAAGGAGTCAGAACCAACAGTTAGCGGACTTTAAGGAGTCAGAACCAACAGTTAGCGGACTTTAAGGAGTCAGAACCAACAGTTAGACTTTAAGGAGTCAGAACCAACAGTTAGACTTTAAGGAGTCAGAACCAACAGTTAGCGGACTTTAAGGAGTCAGAACCAACAGTTAGACTTTAAGGAGTCAGAACCAACAGTTAGACTTTAGGAGTCAGAACCAACAGTTAGTGGACTTTAAGGAGTCAGAACCAACAGTTAGTGGACTTTAAGGAGTCAGAACCAACAGTTAGACTTTAAGGAGTCAGAACCAGCAATTAGACTTTAAGGAGTCAGAACCAACAGTTAGTGGACTTTAAGGAGTCAGAACCAACAGTTAGTGGACTTTAAGGAGTCAGAACCAACAGTTAGACTTTAAGGAGTCAGAACCAACAGTTAGCGGACTTTAAGGAGTCAGAACCAACAGTTAGACTTTAAGGAGTCAGAACCAACAGTTAGCGGACTTTAAGGAGTCAGAACTACGAAGGTTTCTGTTAGAACATATCAGGATGTTAGTCATTAATTAATCAGAGTTAATTAAGCTAATTATAAACAGATTAATGGATCAGTTAGCAGACAAATAAAGGCAGCTCAGAAATATTCTGTTTTATTGTGTGTTTTATTGTGTGTTTTATTGTGTTTTGTGTGTCAGAAATTGTGGACTACATGGAGCGTCTGCAGGTTCTGCGTGAGATCGTGAAAAAGTTTCCGTCGGTGAACTACCAGGTCTTTAAATACATCATCACACACCTGAACAGGTAAAACACCTGAAATATGAATGAATGAATGAATGAATATGAACTGTTATTGATTCGTAATTCACCGATTAAAGTCCATTCATTCTTTATTGAACTTGTTTTTCTTACGTTTTCTGTGCAATATTCATATTTTATAGCTTTAAAGGCTGCAGAAATGTGTATTTAAATGTTGTGTTGATGGTCTTCAGGAGGATGAAGGTTGTCTAAACGTTGTTAAAACGTTGTGTCTCTGTTGTCAGGGTGAGCCAGCACAGTAAAACCAACCTGATGACGGCTGATAACCTCTCCATCTGCTTCTGGCCGACGCTGATGAGACCCGACTTTGAGAACAAGGACACGCTGTCGACCACCAAGCTGAACCAGGCCGTGGTGGAGTCCTTCATCCTGCAGAGCGACTACTTCTTCCACGGTGGAGAGGTGGCCGAGAGCTCCAGCAGCGAGGGGACGCCTCCTCCACACTGTCACAACATGGTGGAGGCTCTGCTGCCGCTGCAGCTACCTCCACCGCTGCAGCCCCAGCAGATCCAGCAGATCCAGATCCAGCACACGCTGCCGCCAGACCCACTCATATAGCAGCTTCTGGAGAGCTTCTGAAAAACTTCTGAAGAGTTTCTGGGACTCCTGAGCTGCTCAAACACCTCCAGTCTCCTGTGGGCACATAGCAACGCTGAGCACACTGAGGTTCTCCTGAAGGAGGAACCGACTGATCCACTGTTTGTCTTCCTGCACAGGAAACCTTTCTTCTTCTTCTTCTTCTTCTTCTTCTTCGTCTGGTGGCTGAAGCAGCGAGCAGATCCGTGGACTCGCAGACGTCTGGATTATTTTTGGAGGAGGACGATGAAGGTCCAAACGCCAATTTCATGTTTGTCACGTTAGTTTTTGTATTTTTTTATGGTTTGTGTCTGCTGAGTGTTTGAGGAGCAGCAGAAGGAAAAAGGGAAGCAGGACCTGGACGAAGACGATGACGACGATGATGATGATGATGATGATGATGATGATGATGAAACCACTTGGAGGCATCTCGACTCCTTCGCTCTTCGTTTCTTCTGCCGGTTTGTTGGATGGAAACTTGCATGTCTCTGTTTTTGCCACTTTAGTGAAACAACTAAAAAGAAACTTAAAGTAAAAAAATAAACTCTGAAGCTCGTTTTGGTTTAAGGGAACGTTTCTTCATCGCTTCCTTCCTCCTTCATCAACAAACCAACGGTTAATCTCATATTTTTGGTTGTTTGTGGAATAGTTTCCCTAAATAGAGGACAGAATATATAAAGTATAAATCTATGAATTATCAGCAGAGGCTGTTAGTGAACTGCGGGGTACGGACTATAACCTGGACATTCATCTGTTCTGATGCTGTGTGAATGAGAGAGTGGTAGCGGATCAATAACTGATCAGTAACTGTTCAGGAACTCTGTTTGGCTCGTCCCACACCTTAAAGTCTCTCAGCTCTTTTCTTCAGGGCTGTTTTTCTGAAACAGAAAATAAAATGGAACTTTAGTCGCTGCTGGTTTTCATCTAAACTCTAGTTTATAGAAAGTACTGCAGGTATTTATACACACTGCAGTACTCTACTGTAGTATTACTGCAGTACTCTACTGTAGTATTACTGCAGTACTCTACTGTAGTATTACTGCAGTACTCTACTGTAGTATTACTGCAGTACTCTACTGTAGTACTCAGTCTGAAGCTGCTGAAGAAAACTAACAATAATCTGCATTATTATGTTTGTTCTAGTACAAAAAGGAAAGAAACCAGAATAAAGTGATCAGATCCTTTCCTGATTGTTCGATTAGCAGAACAGTTCCTGATTGATTTCATGGATCAATTGTTTGAATGTGAACAAAAAGTTAAAAAACAGAATTTATTTGGTTTAATTTGAGATCTTCTTTAACTTTAGACCAATTTGTCTCCAGTTACAGTTTTAAATCATCATCTCTGGTGTTTCTGTTCATGTTTGTGACGACAGGAAGTTCTTCTGCTGCTTCAGGTTTTAGTCCTAAAGAGCTTAAAGTTTAACGTTGGGATGAAACCAGAACTTTAGAAGAATTCAGAGAAACAATCAGCAAAGTTTGAATCTGAAGCTTTTAGTTTCTGTTCAAGAACTTCAGAAACTCAGAGGTGAGAGACGTAGATCTGACCAACATAGATCTGATGAAGGTAGATCTGACCAACATAGATCTGATGAAGGTAGATCTGACCAACATAGATCTGATGAAGGTAGATCTGACCAACATAGATCTGATGAAGGTAGATCTGACCATCATAGATCTGATGAAGGTAGATCTGTCCATCATAGATCTGATGAAGGTAGATCTGACCAACATAGATCTGATGAAGGTAGATCTGACCATCATAGATCTGATGAAGGTAGATCTGACCAACATAGATCTGATGAAGGTAGATCTGACCAACATAGATCTGATGAAGGTAGATCTGTCCATCATAGATCTGATGAAGGTAGATCTGTCCATCATAGATCTGATGAAGGTAGATCTGACCAACATAGATCTGATGAAGGTAGATCTGTCCATCATAGAGCTGATGAAGGTAGATCTGACCAACATAGATCTGATGAAGGTAGATCTGTCCATCATAGATCTGATGAAGGTAGATCTGTCCATCATAGATCTGATGAAGGTAGATCTGACCAACATAGATCTGATGAAGGTAGATCTGACCAACATAGATCTGATGAAGGTAGATCTGTCCATCATAGAGCTGATGAAGGTAGATCTGACCAACATAGATCTGATGAAGGTAGATCTGTCCATCATAGATCTGATGAAGGTAGATCTGACCAACATAGATCTGATGAAGGTAGATCTGTCCATCATAGATCTGATGAAGGTAGATCTGTCCATCATAGATCTGATGAAGGTAGATCTGACCAACATAGATCTGATGAAGGTAGATCTGTCCATCATAGATCTGATGAAGGTAGATCTGTCCATCATAGATCTGATGAAGGTAGATCTGACCAACATAGATCTGATGAAGGTAGATCTGTCCATCATAGATCTGATGAAGGTAGATCTGTCCATCATAGATCTGATGAAGGTAGATCTGACCAACATAGATCTGATGAAGGTAGATCTGTCCATCATAGATCTGCTGGCCTGTATCGTGTCCTCTGTGCGTCCAGGTGATCTCCAGATGATCTCCAGCACTAACGGATCTGATTCTCCACTAAGGTTTAATCTTTCTACGCTAACTGATCTGTTTGAACCACTTCTACGTCTTAAAGCTTTTTTTTCCCCTCCAGGTGTGAAACTCTTCGTCTGTCAGCAGAAAACTGGGTCATTCCAGGTGAAATGAGCAGATATTCCTTGGAGGTGTTGCTGCACCATCTTCAAATTAGTCCTAAATTTGCCATTAGACAGTCACAAAAGTACTTTCTATGCAAAATTGTAGGCCTGTAGCTCAAATAGTTTCTGAGTTGTGGGGGTCTGAAATTTTCAGAATTTGTTCTATAAAAAGCTTCACCAGCGTTTTTTGCATCTTTAAGTGGTTATTTGTCAGCCTGTAGACATACCAGAGAGCTGTGAGTTGGTAAACAAGGCCTCTGCATGTAGCTAGTGCCCCACAAACATCCCCAGGTGTTTCCCTACACTCTGCAGGCCGTGGGGGCTTGATAAAAAAAGCTAAAAATTAAGAGACACCTACTCAATAGTGGGGTTTGGGACCTTAAAAGTACTAGAAATACTGCACAGAAGTGTTCTAACAGCCCTGGGTTCCATTCTACACAAACTTGTGTGATAACTTAGCAAACTGGAGCTTTCTAGGTACCTCAGTTTGGAAAATATGAGCTCCCAAAGTTGGATGAGATTTTTAATTGGCTATTTTTGGTGGCAAAAATCTCAGTGTGGGACAGGTACCAGAGACCCCAAATTTTTCTACAAGACAGTTCCATCTGTCTTCTATCACTGTACAAAAAAGCAGCAGGGTTATATTTGTAGTTACTGAGATATTCTTACTCAAAATGCCATGGGTGATGTCAGAATGGTTTTTGCTTTTCACTACTTTAAATTGGGACACAAGTATTAGTCGTCATTCCAATGGTAGTATTATGTATGTTTGGTTCTTTTTGAAATGTTAGTTGTTAAAGGTGACTACCATTATTGTTGTTATTTTTAAATTAATCAACCATAAACTACTACAGAGCTCCCTGAATTCAAGTTAGTCCATGTAATCTGTATGTGTATGTTATAATTACATGGATGCATTGTAAATGGGTGTCAACATGTCATTACACTTTTTGAAGGTCGTCACCTTTAACAAAGAACCAAACATACATAATACTACCATTGGAATGACTACTAATACTTGTATCCCAATTTAAAGTACTGAAAAGTAAAAACCATTCTGACATCACCCATGCCATTCTGAGTAAGAATATCTCAGTAACTACAAATATAACCCTGCTGCTTTTTTGTACAGTGATAGACGACAGATGGAACTGTCTTGTAGAAAAATGTGGGGTCTCTGGTACCTGTCCCACACTGAGATTGTTGCCCCCAAAAATAGCCAATTAAAAATCTCATCCAACTTTGGGAGCTCATATTTTCCAAACTGAGGTACCTAGAAAGCTCCAGTTTGCTAAGTTATCACACAAGTTTGTGTAGAATGGAACCCAGGGCTGTTAGAACACTTCTGTGCAGTGTTTCTAGTACTTTTAAGGTCCCAAACCCCACTATTGAGTAGGTGTCTCTTAATTTTTTATCATTTTTATCAAGCCCCCACGGCCTGCAGAGTGTAGGGAAACACCTGGGGATGTTTGTGGGGCACTAGCTACATGCAGAGGCCTTGTTTACCAACTCACAGCTCTCTGGTATGTCTACAGGCTGACAAATAACCACTTAAAGATGCAAAAAACGCTGGTGAAGCTTTTTATAGAACAAATTCTGAAAATTTCAGACCCCCACAACTCAGAAACTATTTGAGCTACAGGCCTACAATTTAGCATAGAAAGTACTTTTGTGACTGTCTCATGGCAAATTTAGGACTAATTTGAAGATGGTGCAGCAACACCCATCTGGTGAAACCACACGGAATGACCCACCTGGAATATTTTCATTGTTTTTTCCTGGAAGTTTCCAAATGTTTGTGGTTCTGCTGATAAAAAGTGATTTTAGGACGTTTAGCTCTCAGGATGTTCCACTGTTTAAACATTAAAACTTCTATTAATTCTGCCGTTGAGCCGTTCAAACCACTTCTAGATCATTTGGCCTCCATTCATCGTCCTCTAAGCCACTTTGACATCATAAAACTAGAATTATTTTCCCTCCAGCAGTGATTCTATTTGCAGTAAACTGATTTATTCTCGCTGCTTCAGGAACAAAAACACAAATCTCTGTCAGTTCCAGCCTCCAAATGTGACACTTTTCAATTCTAATGTGATGTTTTTACATTTTCAACCACTAACAGGCAGTAGGAGAATCTGAAGCCTTGAGCTGGAGAGTTCTGGTTTAACAGTCAGGTTACAGTTTGCAGATAGCACCAGGATGAATAGAAGCAGTTTTAAACCCACTAAACACCACATTTAAAGAATACTGGATGGGTCTGGTCTGACTGTGACTGATCGTGTTCGAACGGGACGAAGCCAAACGGAGGTGTGAGTGGATGAAGCGTCTTTTCTCTGTGGGATAGTAAAGGTTCAGCTGTTGGTCTGTAGTTTCCATCCATCAGCTGTTTTCTCCATCCGGTGTACAAACCTCTAACATCCGCTGTATGATAGTAAATAAAAGGATTTTCACTAAACTCTAAAAATACTTTTTCTTTTCTCCATAATGTTTCCAAATAAAGGTTCTTTTTTCCAAACTGCTGCGACTCATCGACGTTTTGTTCTGCAGAGTTCAGAAAACGGAACGTAGTACGTTCTGATCTATTGTTCTGATCAATAACTGATCAGACTCAGTGAACAAAGATGTGATCAGCTGGTCTGCAGAGATAAACTGGATCCTCTGGTTCCGTTTTGAACTGCTTCTTCTGCACCGTTTGATTTCTTATCCTGAGTCGCCCCCTGCTGGCTGCTGGTGGAAACAGCAGGAACTGTTCAAGTTCAGGATCCTGAAGGTCCACGCTTTTATGTTTCCTCTGATCCAGTAGATCCATGTTAGATCCGACTTATATGAGATCATTAATCCTTAAATCATATTTAGATTAAATCAGGTTTATATTAAATCAAATTTAGATTAAATCAGATTCATATTAGATCAGATTTATATTAAATCATTTAGATTAAATACGGAAGCAAATCATGGACTGCACAGTGACGTAACACTTTAGCCTTGCAGCAAGACGATCCCTGGTTCGCGTATCGGCTTTCCTGGGATCTTTCTGCATGGAGTTTGCATGTTCTCCCTGCGCATGTGCAGGTTTTCTCCGGGTTCTCCTGCTTCCTCCCACAGTCCAAAAATATCCATGTATCCATCCATCCATCCTCTATCCACCGCTTTATCCTCACTAGGGTCATGGGGGGTGCTGGGGTCTATCCCAGCTGACTCATATTAGCCAATCAGACTCATCAGATTCTGAATTTTAAAATCTGCTGAATTTCTTACTTTGAATTTTTGTTGCATCAAAATTAAGTATAATTTTTTATTCTTGAATTTGGCTCATCAAAATTCCAAAAAACAGTTAAAATTTTGATGTGTTCAAGATTCACGATCAGAGAATTCAGTGTTAAAAATTCGCTGTTCACGTAGGTAGGATCCTGGCCAAAATGAGAACCAATGCCCAGCCAATCACGTAACGGTCCTCAGGTCATGTGACGCTGATGGTTGACCTCACAAGATCGGGATAACCATGGCTACCAGTGTGAAAGAGGGAACTGGATTAAGCAGTTTCTTCATAATCCTACATCCACTTGGAACTTTATACCCAAATATATTTTTTCTGCCATTGGAGGCCTTGAATTTGTTTTATTGTGTGATTATAAAATAGATAAACTTCCCCTAGCTCTGTTGTTGGCATGGTCCTTAATCTATAAGCACAACTTCTCTCACAGATGCTTCATTTGAAATAATCAGTTTATCAAATACAAAAACAAATCTTTATTTCTCAACTCCTGGTTCAAGAATAATATAGTTCTGGTTACTCAGCTTCTCAGTGATAATGGAAATTTGCTTAACTACAGAATTTCTTCAAACACTTGGTATTCCTGTTACCCCCAAGGATTTTGCATTTGTAATGGATGCCATTCCTTCCGGTATCCTGACTCTGTTAAGAGGTGCTGGAAAACCAGTCTGTCCTTCATTAGACCCCACATTAACACCAGCTGGACGTTTCTGTTTTTCTACCACAACTAAGAAAAAAAATTGTCTCATCAGATCTTTATTTCAAACAGATTTTACAACTACCACATATGTGTTGTTCAGTACTGGTCCAATATTTTCAGTGGGTTGAACTGGGTCCATATATGGAATCTTCCATACAAATATTTAACTACAAATAAAGTTAGAGAAATATCTTACAAAATAATTCATAAATACTATCCTACCAAACGCTACTTGTTGAGGTTTGGGAGAGATGTGTGTGTGGACTGTTCCTTATGTGGTTGTGAGCCTGAAACTTTGATGCACCTGTTTTGGGACTGTCATTATACTGCCACCTTTTGGAAAGAGGTACTGCATTATATTACTCTGAAAATTGATAAAGACTTTCTTTTAAAATGGGACAATGTGCTCTTTGGTGTTCTGATGTTAGAAGTAAAAAACAAAAGAACTGCATGTCATAAATCTAATAATTATATTGGGTAAATATCATATACACAAAGCCAAGTTTAGCCATTCGAATCCCTGTTTTTTTGGATTTCAAAAGGAAACAGAAAAGTACTTGGAAAGTATATGTGACTCTAATAATAAGAAAGCTATGAAGACCTATCATTTGTTCTCTTTATTTTCTGTGTTTATTTAGCAGCCCCCCCCCCCCCCCCCGGCTGTTGTGTTCTCTGTATGTTTGTACATTTTAATAACTGCTGTTGTTGTTCTTTGTAATAAATAAATATGAAAAAAAAACAGTGTGAACGAGGGCGCTTCCGTGAGTGTATTATTCCTTTATGTGTCCTATATGTGGTTTGTTTTCAGTCAGTAACCTGTAATGCATGACATTTATTTATAGTATACACGAGGAGCTTTGAACGACGGGCCGTTAGCCGATAGCCCAGTTAGTCCAGCGCCAGCTAGGCTAGCCGCTCTACCACAGCGCTCGTACAGTAGTAAGGTCATACCTACAGCACGTTCTGCAGCTGGGTAGTTGAGGAACAATTTTTTAAACACAAATGGGCAGAAGTTTGATTTATGATCCCAAAAATGCAGAGCAGTATAAAGAAACTGGTAACCTCGCAAACTTAATTAGTCTACATAACACTTTGTTTATTATGTGTGTTTTCTGCTCAAGTTAATGTTTTGGTTTGTTTAATTTTAAATTACACTTGATCTTGAAAGGTTTTAAACTGTGTAGTCAGATTAATTCCAGCTGTGAGTGAACAGCTTGAAATGAACTGCCCTCCCCTTCTATCACAGCGTGCTGTATCAACAGTTATTGTGGAGGGTTATGATAGTGATAAATGTGGCCCATTTTCAACTGTTTCATGTTTAGTATGTGTACCCTGGATTGTTTAGATAATTTAATTTGTTGTAGCGATTTATCCTCTGTGTTGTTGTTTGTTTTTATTTTGTTGTTTTCTTCCCATTTGAGTTGTCTCTTTTTTATTTTTATTTATTATTTCCTGCTTGTGTTGTTGTTGAGTTTTATTTTATTTAACTTTGTTATGTTTGTTTCCCGTACTTCCTGCTCTGTCCACTAGGGGGTGTGTCTTCCTCCTCAGCAGCTGCTCTGTCATCCCCCCTCTCTCCCCTCTGTCTCCCTCCTCCTCCCTCCCTGAGGAGGGGAGCACCACATAGATATGAAGCACCACACCCGGCCAGCCAATCAGAGACCAGCTCCTCCTCCTCCCTCACATCACCTCTGTTTCCATGGTAACGGCCCCCTCCTCCCTGCTTCCTGTGAAAGGTGCCGCATCATCACCCCCCTCCCTGCTAGCCTAGCTGTTAGCTTCCCTCTGCAGAGGAACAACAGAGACACTCCCAGATCAGAGCAGCAGAAGACGGTCTGTCTGCTGGATCCACAGAGGAAGGAGGAGGACCAGGAGAACCAGGAGGACCAGGAGGACCAGGACCATGGAGATGAGGTGAGTTCTTCTGGTTCTGCTGCTCAGACTGACGATTAGAGATGAGTTGAAACGCTGCAGAGGAGGAGATGGAGCTTTGTTATGGAGGCCTCATCTGTCCTGCAGACGGAACCAGAACCTCTGAGCTCTGCTGGTTCTGCTGCTGGTTCTGCTGGTTCTGCTGGTTCTTGACATCAGGTCGGTCTGGAAGCTTCTTCTCACTGTTTGGTTTTGCCGTGAGTTTGTTTCTGGGCTCTTCTGTTCAGAACATTTATCTGCTGCAGGGCTGAGGTCACATCCAGGAGATCTGATGTTCATGTCAGGAAACGGATCAGAACCACAGAACCAAAGTTCAACTTCCGAATAACAGGTTTTCATGTGAACTGATCAGATTAAAGCACAGAAGTTTCCTCTTGAACAAAATCAGATGGTCTGATGGACAGGAAGTGATGTTTGAGGAGGAGAGAAGAAGAGAACCGATGAATGATCTGCGGGATGAAGTTCTCCTCAGGTTCTGGTATTGAGCAGTTAAAGGTTCTCTGAAGGTTCAGGTGGAGGTAGAAGGAGGTTCTGCTCTCATGTTGGATTCAAACAACAGCTGTGGTTCTGGTGGTTCTGATGGTTCTGGTGGTTCTGATGGTTCTGGTGGTAATGTAACAGTGAATCAGTGTGAAGGTACTGCAGTATTTTGTAGAAGTAATGAGTTCTTCTTTGTGGACCTAAATGAGGGTGAGGAGATCAAAGTGTTTTTCTAAACATGAAGCTGAACGTAGAGAATCTCCACAACAAGCTTGAAGGGCTGAACTTCTCCTGCACATGCTCAGTATGACATCATCAGACTGACATCATCGTATTTCCTGACAGGGTGACTCCAGATGTTTTTTGATGTTTTCCTGGAAGTCGTCTGAATCTTTCCTCAGATCTGTTCGTTAGTTTCACTGATAGAACATCAGATCAGTTTAAAGTCCTCAGAACATGAAGGAGAACCTGCTGGAGGAGGAAAGATCTGCTGAAGGATTCCATCTGTCATCATCTGAATCAGTTAGTTTCCTTCTGATAAAATCCATTAATGAGGAGAAGAACCGGATCAGAACCAGAAGGACTCAGACAGGAAGTCAGACAGGAAGAAGCTTTTCAACGACGTTAGAGACAAAAACACAAACTAACTTCTGAAGAACTTTACAGGCTGGAGATCTGCTGGACCTTTATTCTCATAGTCCACCTGATCAGATCGTTTTCTGATCAGTTTATTGACTATCGATCAGTTTATTGATTGTATATCGGTTTATTGATTATAGATCAGACAGACTGAAGGAGGTTTTGAAGGATAGATGTTTCCTGTTGGATGCTCTAAACTTTCTGACATGCTCAGTTTCATGCTTCGTTAATTAGACTATTTAATTCAACAGTAAACAGATGAGACAATACGTATCCCTGGATTGGTTCTGCTTTGGTTCTGTATTGGTTCTGTAATGTTCTGTATCGATTCTTGCTGGAATGCTGCTCCTTGTTCAAGACATTCAGGATGTTCTGAGTGTCAGTTTCTGGACCTCATCAGAACCAGACCTGATTCCTGTCCAGGTCTCTGGGTTTTGGTTCTGTATTGGTTCTGCTGGGTTCCTCCAGTGTTCCTTCTTCTCTCATTTCTTCTCAGTTTGAAGCTGAAACATTCCTGCAGTGTTTCTCCCAGTTTCTGTTCCTGGTAAACATCAGATCGGATCAGAACCGGGTTCTTCTGCTCTTCTGATTCTCCAGCTCTGTTCCTTTCTTCCTGGTTCTGATCCATACGTACTGTTTACCAACGTCTTGGTTCAGGAACTGAAGAACTGAAAACAGCAGAATTAAAGCTCAGATTGAGATTTTCAGAGTTTCTGTGAAATAAAATCAGTGTGCTGCAGTGAAGAGACTCAGACAGATGTAGAGGATAATTAATACTTAATATGATCTAGTATATAACTCTATACTGTGTAATATTTAACATTTATCTGATCCAGTATAGCACTTTCACCTTGCAGTAAGAACATCCCGGTTCAAATCCCGGCCTGGGATCTTTCTGCATGGAGTTTGCATGTTCTCCCTGTGCATGCGTGGGTTTTCTCCGGGTACTCCGGCTTCCTCCCACAGTCCAAAAATATGCTGAGGTTAATTGGTTACTCTAAATTGTCCGTAGGTGTGAATGTGAGTGTGATTGTGTGTCTGTATATGTAGCCCTGTGACAGACTGGTGACCTGTCCAGGGTGTCCCCTGCCTTCACCGAGTCAGCTGGGATAGACTCCAGCACCCCCCATGACCCTAGTGAGGATAAAGCGGAGAATGAATGGATGGATGGATGGATGATTCAGTATATAACACTATACTGTGTAATATTTAGTATATAGCACTATAGTGTAGAATATTTGATATATAACGTTATTATATTAATATATTACAGTAGAATGAAGCTTCATTCTTTCTCTCCATCGCTCAGTGGAAACTTTAAAGATGTTCCTGAATGTTGAGTCACTGGATGGAAAGAGATCAGGTTCAGGTTCTAAACAGATCATCTCTGGTTTCCTGTAGAAGATCCTCCACTCTACAGCTCTGCCACATTCAATCAATAAAGCTTATTTATCTCAGGGAACCTTTAATGAGGGACCTGCTGAAGAACTTCAGTTTATTTGATCTGGTTTCACCTGGAATCAGCAGGAAGTCCACGTCTTTACACTGCTGTGGTAAATAAAATATAAATATTTACTCAATCAATCAATCAATCAATCAATCAACCAATCAATCAATCAATCAATCAATCAATCAATCAATCAATCAATCAATCAATCAATCAATCAATCAATCAATCAATCAATCAATCAATCAATCAATCAATCAATCAATCAATCAATCAATCACAGTCCTTTCTAACAGTCCAAATGGTGAGCAAAGAGCTTCACAGTAAAACAGTAAAATAACTTAAAGCAGGGCAGACATTCACATCTGCAGACAGATTTAGAACCTCAGTATGTTTCTGGACTGTGGGAGGGAACCCGCCATGAGCAGGAGAACATGGAGAACCTGGAGAACGCAGCAGGAGAACATGGAGACTCCATGCAGAAAGATCTCAGAAGGGCTGGGACCTGAACCTGTGGTCTTCTAGCCTCAAGGCGACAGAGCTAACCACTGTTCACTGTGCCGCCCGTAAAATATACAATAAAACACTAAAACAACAATAAAACTGCACTAAAATATGACATCTATAAGAAATAAAGGTAGTAAAATGTCTCCATGCTGCAGGTGTTAGACCAGACCAGGTCAGAGATGGAGGGTTCGGGTTGCAAACATGGATTCTGATAATCACACAAACAGCAGGAAAACACCAGCATGGAGGACGTCAGTAAAAATCAGACTCAAATAAATAAATCTCTGTTCCTGAAGCAGAAGATGATGTTTGTGGAGGAGCTGATGGAGGTCAGAAGGTTCCAGAAACTGGATTCAGTCCGTGTTCTTAGATTTACTTCCTGTTTCCAGCTGTTTGTTCTTTTGTTCTTTTTTAAAGTTATTCTGGATGTTTCAGTCATTCAGGACTTTTTAGACATCTTTGACACTCGACTACTTTCAGGTCATTTCCAGCCTTTGATGTGTTTGTGTTTAGTTGGAACAGTTTTCATCAGTTTAAACTCAGTAAACAGTCTGTTAGCTTAACTGCTGCTAACAGCTAGCTTCTGCCTCCAGTAGAGCTGAGCTACCGACCAATCAGAGCTACTCACCAATCAGGGCTACTGACCAATCAGAGCAGACTGGGAGGAGCCAAAGCTGAGCTCTATGGCTTTAAAAATCAACCGTCACATGACACGATCTTCTGTTAGACAACCAGTCACAGGACGGTGTGTTGTTGTCTCGTCCAGTCACAGGACAGTTTGTTGTGAAGTTAGTCAGACTAATAATCCCTCTAAGGATCTTTTTATTCCTTTTCTTTTAACTCTACGTCTTTAAACTGAAACCAGAGACGAACTCAAGAACAGAAGAGTTCAGAAAACCACAGAAACTACTGTGAAGTACTCTAAAGTACTTAAATGTTTTCCTTGAGTTCTCAGTCTCTTGTCTGTTAATGAATTAGAGCTGATTAATAATTAATAGCAGATCAATCATTATAAAGAATAATTAAAAACACTGAAGGTTTTATTCTTTGAGTTTTATTGACAGAAAAATCTACAGACAGGAAGTAAAAGTGTAAAAACTAAAACTAGATAAAGTAAAATCTGCTTTAATTCTACATGATTTCATCAGCTGGAGGTTCTTCAGGTCTGGTCTTGGTTCTGGTTCTGGAGGTTCTGGTTGTGGAGGATCCAGTGCAGGCAGTTAGTTTTGTGGTTAAGATTTAACTATTTTTGCTGTTAAAGTTCATCTTTCTGCAGGTTTAGTTTTATTTCCTGTTAAAGTTCATGTTTCCGGTTTTATTTCTTGTTAAAGTTCAGTTTTCCGGTTTTATTTCCTGTTAAAGTTCATGTTTCCGGTTTCATTTCCTGTTAAAGTTCAGGTTTCCGGTTTTATTTCCTGTTAAAGTTCATGTTTCCGGTTTCATTTCCTGTTAAAGTTCAGGTTTCCGGTTTTATTTCCTGTTAAAGTTCATGTTTCCGGTTTTATTTCCTGTTAAAGTTCAGGTTTCCGGTTTTATTTCCTGTTAAAGTTCATGTTTCCAGTTTCATTTCCTGTTAAAGTTCAGGTTTCCGGTTTTATTTCCTGCTAAAGTTCATGTTTCCGGTTTTATTTCCTGTTAAAGTTCAGGTTTCCGGTTTTATTTCCTGTTAAAGTTCATGTTTCCGGTTTTATTTCCTGTTCCTCCTAATGAAACCTGCAGATGCTCAGCTGCACATTTATTCCCAGAATCATAAATTAATCATGAATCAATCATGAATTAAACATGACGTCTGTCTGATGTAGGAGCTGGTGAGTTCAGTACCAGTCAGAGACACACACTAACAATCAGCTGCTTTAGTTCTGGTCTGGGATCAGTTTAAACCGAAACAGGAGGAAGATCTGCTGGATTTATGGGAAATGTTTTTACCTCCAAAGTTTGAACTTTCCTCTGAGACAGAACGGATTTATTACTGCTGGGATCCAGGTAGAGTTTACACCTTTACTGTTTTACTGGTTTAAAAGTTTTAAGGTGTACTGGTTTATGTCTTTACTAGTTTATATGTTTACTGGTTCCTATCTTAACTGGTTTACTGGTTTTCTGGTTTAAAGGCTGTTTTCAGTCCAGTCTGTGGTTTCTGATGAGTGTTTCTGCAACTCCTCAGATTCTGAGAAAACTTTTTTACATGTAGCAGCAGACCTATAACACACTTATTATAACCACAGAGTTATTATAACTCTGTTGTTGTAGTACCTCTGTAGTCACACCTGCAGTGATTCTGTTAGCCGTAGCTACCTGAAACACCTGCAGTGATTCTGTTAGCCGTAGCTACCTGAAACACCTGCAGTGATTCTGTTAGCCGTAGCTACCTGAAACACCTGCAGGGATTCCGTTAGCCGTAGCTACCTGAAACACCTGCAGGGATTCCGTTAGCCGTAGCTACCTGAAACACCTGCAGGGATTCCGTTAGCCGTAGCTACCTGAAACACCTGCAGTGATTCCGTTAGCCGTAGCTACCTGAAACACCTGCAGGGATTCCGTTAGCCGTAGCTACCTGAAACACCTGCAGGGATTCCGTTAGCCGTAGCTATCTGAAACACCTGCAGGGATTCCGTTAGCCGTAGCTACCTGAAACACCTGCAGCGATTCCGTTAGCCGTAGCTACCTGAAACACCTGCAGGGATTCCGTTAGCCGTAGCTACCTGAAACACCTGCAGGGATTCCGTTAGCCGTAGCTACCTGAAACACCTGCAGGGATTCCGTTAGCCGTAGCTACCTGAAACACCTGCAGGGATTCCGTTAGCCGTAGCTATCTGAAACACCTGCAGGGATTCCGTTAGCCGTAGCTACCTGAAACACCTGCAGCGATTCCGTTAGCCGTAGCTACCTGAAACACCTGCAGGGATTCCGTTAGCCGTAGCTACCTGAAACACCTGCAGGGATTCCGTTAGCCGTAGCTACCTGAAACACCTGCAGGGATTCCGTTAGCCGTAGCTACCTGAAACACCTGCAGTGATTCCGTTAGCCGTAGCTACCTGAAACACCTGCAGGGATTCCGTTAGCCGTAGCTACCTGAAACACCTGCAGGGATTCCGTTAGCCGTAGCTACCTGAAACACCTGCAGGGATTCCGTTAGCCGTAGCTACCTGAAACACCTGCAGTGATTCCGTTAGCCGTAGCTACCTGAAACACCTGCAGGGATTCCGTTAGCCGTAGCTACCTGAAACACCTGCAGGGATTCCGTTAGCCGTAGCTACCTGAAACACCTGCAGTGATTCCGTTAGCCGTAGCTACCTGAAACACCTGCAGGGATTCCGTTAGCCGTAGCTACCTGAAACACCTGCAGGGATTCCGTTAGCCGTAGCTACCTGAAACACCTGCAGTGATTCCGTTAGCCGTAGCTACCTGAAACACCTGCAGGGATTCCGTTAGCCGTAGCTACCTGAAACACCTGCAGTGATTCCGTTAGCCGTAGCTACCTGAAACACCTGCAGATAAAGAGGCAACAGAAAACATCTCAGTTAGAATGTCTAATTAAGGTCAGTATTCATAATTACTGATCATTTTGTTCATAAAGTTCAGGAGAAAAAGGTTTAATTTCACTTATACATGTTTACTAAATGAATTTAATGATAACAGCAATGGAAACACACATGAACACAGAGCTGAGGTTTGAACACACAGTCCAGGAGAGGAAGGTCAAGAGACAAAGACCTTTATTACTAAACAACAGATCAAAGAAACAGAACTGAGCAGAAACTACACAACCAAAGTCCAGGTAAAAACTAAGGGATTTAAGTAAGAGCTAAACAGAACTCTAAACTAACAACAGATAACAACTAACGGAACAAACTATACCGACTAAAACTAAGACTGAACAGAACGACCAAAAATACTAAGAAGTAGGGTTCAGGTATGATCAGAGCCTCCTTGGTTTGGAAGGTAGTGGCACCGGCTCAGCGGGCCTCAGTCGGAATCTGAGTCGGCGAGTCGGTGTCTACTTCGAGAGTAGACACCAAGATATACTTTGGAATGTGTATGGTGGGAACGGCCATAAGAGTGCAGTGTTTCCCCTAGGTTGAAATGGATGTGAGGCGGTGGGATGTAGGCAAGGGCCAACGGGGGGGGTGGGGGGAGTGCGGTTTGTCCCGGGCAGACGAGCGGCGAGGAGCGGCAGGTGTTAGCCGACCAGCTAGCGGGGGATAGCTAGCCAGCCGGGGAGTCTGAGCAGTCTGTGACCGGGGAGAGCAGCCGGCGGACCCGCAGAGTTAAAAATGACAGCTCTGGTGGCTTGGTGCGTTCCGTTTTTTTTTTTTTTTTTTTGGCATGGACCAGTGAGGCGGCAATGTTGGCAAAATTGTAGTGAGGCGGTGGCCTATACCAGCCGTCTGGAATAGGATCCTACATCCTCATCAGATGATGATGAGGGTGGAGACGGTGTAGACATGTCCTTTCCCAACACGTCCTCTGCAGAGAGTGCAGGCCATGAAAACTAGAATTAGTAGAAGGTTTGACATGAATGGTAAATGGTCTGTATTTATATAGCGCTTTATTATACCTGCAAGGTACCCAAAGCACTTTACATGATACGTCACATTCTCACATTGATGGAGGAAGCTGCCATGCAAGGCGCTAACCACGACCCACCAGGAGCAATTAGGGGTTAGGTGTCTTACTCAGGGACACCTCGACATGAGCACGACGGGCCAAGGATCGAACCAGCAACCCTCCGGTTGCAAGACGGCCACTCTACCCACTGAGCCATGCCGCCCCTATGAGGAACAAGTTTGCAAGGGACCTGAGCCTCTACCAGCAGGAGCTGAGTTCAGGCTCCAGATTTTTATCGTTGATTAGCCAGGTGTCGGTCCACAGCTGTATTCACCTGGACACTGAATCATTAACTCCTGCCAGAGAGCAATGTGAACCGACTGCTTCTTAATTAGTCTCTTATCAACAGGAAGTTCCAAAATAAAAGCTGACAACATGGTTCCCTAAGCCGGTTAAACATTGATGAATTATTCTGTTATTTATTCACAGTTTGACATGACTGGAATCACAGACTGACCAGAAGAAGGACATTTACAGCAACACAACCAGAGATAAACAGCTCAGAACATAGATGGAGCCACAGAATGGAATAAATATGTAGCTCACCAATATGCTGCATTTATTCACATTATTTACAGTTTTCTGACATCTTAGAGACCAAACAGATGATCAGTTTATCCAACAATGGAAATAAAGGTTAGAAACACTAAATATCAGGTCTGATCACCTCCTTCCTGTTTATTAGTTCCTCCAAACTAAAACCAAATCAGTTCAGCAGCTGAACTTGGTGAAGGTCAGTCTGTGGTGTTTTATTCTGGAAAGTGATTTAAATAAAGCTGCTGCAGGTAATTCTACAGGTATAGTGATGACCTGTCAGGTGAGCTGAAACACAGACTGATTGATTTATTTACTAAAAAAGCATTAATATGAAGTTAATTAGATCAAAGTAAACCAATCTTGAACCTTCTGAAACTCCAAACCTGCAGGTGTGAAACACCTCTTTTTAAAATTGGATCTTTTCTAAATCCTAAATTCCACCATTTAAAAGCCAAGAATGATGTTTTAAACATTTCTAAATTTATTTTTAGAAACACATTTAGAAAAGTGATTTAACACATTTTTCCTGTTTTTCTCTCAGCTGGTTTTTGAAGGCAGAGCGGCGATGCGATTCAGAGACTTCATAAACTGAGCAGCATCACGTGGGATGCCTGAACTCGTACATAATTGGTCTGTGTGTTTCTGAGCCGATAGACCAATGATAAACACTGGAAAGCTGCACCGGTAAAATAGAAGCGACCTGTCAAATTTACACCCATATAGACGGCGTCTGGGTCCAGATCTGGACCATGGTCGGCCTTTAGTGAGTCCTGTTCTCAGCCAGACACCTTCCCCCCCCCCATCCAGCTTCACCGCTTCCTGACACTGAGAAGATGAATTTATGAACGGGAAAGTGAACGTTATGTCAAAAAACTTACTGATACATGTGTTTACACATTTCTAAGTGGTTATATGAAAATTCGGGACCTTTTCTAGTGAGTATACGGCGTATAGCTGCGTATCACGTAGACTACACCACTGGTTCTAACATATTTACAGTTTATTTGTTCTTCAGCTCATAGTTTCCATCAGCTCTGTGCTTTAGAGGAGGCTACATGTAATGTTTTAAATTACAGTCAGTAGATGAGATACAGCGTTGGGTTCATACAGGACCTCTTCTTTACTGATTTTAGGACAGAGTGGTTTAGTAGATGGTAGATGTTCCTCACACTCTCTAAGTCTGCTGGTTGACGTGCCTGCAATATTCTGGTGATTTCTGAAGCTCTACTTTTGGGTTTTGGCTGCCGAAGGCTGAAGGTGGGGGAGATGTTCTCCTTCATCCTGCTGATAATGGTGGAGGTGTTTGTCCAGATCCATCAGAGCTCCAGGGCTCTGATCAGGAACCTCCAACAGAACCTGCTGGGCTCTCTGAGCTGTTCTGCTGTAGCTGTGAAGGAACGGAACGTCTGCAGCGCTGAGGTTCTGCTCAATGCTGCTGATGGTGAATGACAGAGCTGAGATCTTTGTGCTCACAGCTTCACTCTTCTTCTCCACCTCCTCGGTCTTCTGCTGCTTCTCCTGCCTCAGGGCCTCCAGTCGAACCTTCTTCTCTGTTTCCAGAAATTTCTGCAGGGTTGAGAAGACGTCTTTAATCTGCTGCTCTGCATCTTCTTCTTGAACTTTGATGTTTTCTGCTGTTTGGTCAAAGTTGTGTTTGATTTTCTTGTAGAGCTTTTGTTTCTCCTTCAGAGGCTCCAGCAGATCCCTCAGAATCGTCCTGAGTTCGTCTGCAGCCTCATTGACGGGGATGAAGTCGTGGTTTCTGTGTAGCCTTGAGTCAGACGAGGCAGATGGTCTGCTGGTGGTTCTGACAGAACAGGTTGAGGCTCTGACTGTGGAGGCTGCAGAGAGCTTCAGGATCTGCACAGACCCTCTCAGTTTGGTCCAGTTTGAAGTCCTCACACAGGTTCCTCAGGGCCAGGTTCAGAGGTGGATCATACAAGTCGGACACTGTCTTACAGACGGGACATGTGTGGTCTGGGTTCGTCTGCCAACAGCGTCTCCAGCAGGTTCTGCAGAAACTGTGGGTGCACAGCAGGATGACGGGTTCTGTAAAGATCTCATAACAGATGGGACACTTCAGGTTCTCCTCAAACCGTCCAGACATTTCAGCTCACGGGTCAGGAAGAGGTTTCTGGAAGTCCACAGTGTGTTAAAGCAGTGATCCAGTGATCCAGTGTTCTGGTGTTTGTCTGTGACGCTGCTGCTGTTAGTTTTTTATTTAACAGACTTTATTTCCTCGTCGTCTTCTGGTCAGAGGTAATAAATTCTTATCCATAAACTGTTATAACCTTGATATCCTTGAAAGACTTCCAGGTTTCCATCATTCTCCATCTGAGTTAATGATTACAGGTTGAAGTCACAGAAGTAGAATCATGTTGTTCTGACTCTGTGTTTGTCTCTATGGATCTAACCTGACTTTATATGATGATATCTGATCTTTATTGTCCGACCTCAGCAAGCTGAATATGTAGTGGCATGCAGATAACATTTATGATGACTCAGTACCTGTGATTCATCTTGTTTGAGCAGAAGAACCGACCTTTGACTAGGTGATGATCAGCAGGTGACCAGCCTCCTCCTGTCAGAATCAGATTCAGTGAGAGAAAACTTCCTTTATTGTCGTTCCACAGTGAAGAACACAATGAATCCTGTAGACAAGAGTTTCTAACAAACTAACGGTAAACATGTAGTAGAAGATCATCTATGAATCACTGATGGAGCTGAGTGTTGACAGGGTTAGCATTAGCATTAGCTGCTGTATTGATAACTATAAAGGGTTAGCCGCGGTATTGATAACTATAAAGGGTTTAGGTTGGACAGATCCTGGACTTTTCTGACTCTTGGTCTGTGTTTTTGTCTTTCTGTCTCCAGTTCTGTCCAATAAGACTCGTCCGTCCACATTAGGAATCTTCTGTCCCGCTAACATGAGCCTCGATGTTCTCTCTCCTATCGCACCGGAGCCTCCGTCTCCGATGCTCACCTCCGTTACCCCGGTAACACCGGACACCTCCACCTGCCCTGCCTCCATCAGCTCCGCCCCCCTCATGGACCTGGAGCAGCCCGAGGACGGAGCCTCGCTGTCGGGTTCAGAGCCCAGCAGAGGCAGCCTGTCTGGGGGAGGAACCCAGGAGGGAAGAGATGCCTCCAGGAGGTAACACAACAACAACAACAACAACACAACAACAACACAACAACAACATGAGGATTAGACACTACAACAACAACAACAACAACAACTAGAAAAGCACTCGGAGAGCGCATACCTCCGCCATCCCGTTTGTCTGTCTGTCCATCTGTGTGTCCGTGCGTGTGTCTGTCTGTCTGTCTGTCTGTTAACAGCATAACTCAAAAAGTCATGGACAGATTTTCACCAAATTTTTACAGGATGTCCGGAAGAGCACGAGTTGCGGCCGCCTGGCCGCCTGGAGGTCATCTCTCAATTGTCCTTCGACCTTCAAAAAATTCCTGGATCCAGACGGTGATTCGGATCACCTCCAAAATCTAATCGATTCTTACTCGTGCTCTTCCGGACATCCTGTAAAAATTTGGTGAAAATCCGTCCATGACTTTTTGAGTTATGCTGTTAACAGACAAACAGACACACACACACACACACACACACACACACACACACACACACACACACACACACACACACACACACACAGACGGACAGACAGACAAACAAACTCCGGTGATTACATAACCTCCTGGCGGAGGTAACAACACAACAACATGAGGGTTAGACACACAACAACAACAACAACACAACAACATGAGGGTTAGACACACAACAACAACAACAACACAACAACATGAGGGTTAGACACACAACAACAACAACAACACAACAACATGAGGGTTAGACACACAACAACAACAACAACACAACAACATGAGGGTTAGACACACAACAACAACATCACAATAACACAACAACAACAACAACATCATGAGGGCTAGACACACAACAACAACAACATCAACAATATTACCATTCGGGTTAGTGTGACTGTTAAAACCAACCAGGGCTACCGTACCAAACACTAGAACTGTTACCTAATTTAATTTCCACTGAGACCCATAAAACCATCTACAGCAGAAACATTCCAGGCAGTAGAAGCTCAGAGAGTCTGTAGATGTGAAGGTCTGAAAAGGTTTTTAGGAGGTTTCTCACTCTGATCCTCCATGTTCATGTTTCCTGGTTGATGATCTCCATCTTCTTCCAGGATGAAGAAACCTCCTCCTCTCCACACCGGAGCCGACTGGAAGGTGGTCCTTCACCTGCCGGAGATCGAGAAGTGGCTGAAGGCCACCAGCGATAGGGTCACTCAGCTTTCTCACTCTGTGGGACAAGATGGAGACAACCGACACGTGGACGTCCACCTGGTGCAGCTGAAGGTAAACATGGATCTTCTTAATGGAGCTTCTTAATGGAGCTTCTTAATGGAGATTCTTAATGGGGATTCTTCATAGAGGTTCTTCATGGAGCTTCTTCATGGGGATTCTTCATAGAGGTTCTTAATGGAGCTTCTTCATGGGGTTTCTTCATGGAGACAACTGTTCTTCTGCTGATGGATCTGCTGATTCTGATCCAAACATCTCTGAGTCTGATGATTTTTGAACCTCCTACACAGTGATTGGCTGCTGCGTTGCTGATTCATGAAACTTGTGATGAGCTCAGTAGAGAAGGTTTGATTCCAGAGGAGGAAGTCTGTTCCTGATTGGTTCTGGTCTGGATGCTCATTAACATAATTACTGGTTTATTTAAACATGCTGATCCTGCTGCAGTTTGACTGTGGAACCAGTTTTAATCTGATATCTGCAGAGATGATTCTGATTCATTTGTACATCTTTTAGATGTTTAATCAGCAGAAAAATACTCAGAAGGAGACGAGTGAAGAAACCTGAAACCTGACAAAGGAACCTGAAACCTGAAACCCGAGTACAGAAAGCTGACCAGTTTCCAGATTTGGATCTTTTAAATCTTCCAGCAGCTAAAAACTCAGATCCTGCAGCTGATGTTTGTCCTGATTTGGTTCCTGAAGAACTGAAAATGTTCTGAAGTGAAGCATGAAGGAAAGTGTCTGTATTCGTTCCAGAAGCTCCAGTGTTTGTCTTCAGGAGTCCAGAGGCAGCAGCATGGTTCAGACATGCAGACATGCAGTGATGCAGACATGCAGTGATGCAGACATGCAGTGATGCAGACATGCAGTGATGCAGACATGCAGTGATACAGACATGCAGTGATACAGACATGCAGTGATACAGACATGCAGTGATGCAGACATGCAGTGATGCAGACATGCAGTGATACAGACATGCAGTGATGCAGACATGCAGTGATACAGACATGCAGACATGCAGTGATGCAGACATGCAGTGATACAGACATGCAGTGATGCAGACATGCAGTGATACAGACATGCAGTGATACAGACATGCAGTGATACAGACATGCAGTGATGCAGACATGCAGTGATGCAGACATGCAGTGATACAGACATGCAGTGATACAGACATGCAGTGATACAGACATGCAGACATGCAGTGATGCAGACATGCAGTGATGCAGACATGCAGTGATACAGACATGCAGTGATACAGACATGCAGACATGCAGTGATACAGACATGCAGACATGCAGTGATGCAGACATGCAGTGATGCAGACATGCAGTGATACAGACATGCAGACATGCAGTGATGCAGACATGCAGTGATGCAGACATGCAGTGATACAGACATGCAGTGATGCAGACATGCAGTGATGCAGACATGCAGTGATACAGACATGCAGTGATGCAGACATGCAGTGATACAGACATGCAGACATGCAGTGATGCAGACATGCAGTGATACAGACATGCAGTGATGCAGACATGCAGTGATGCAGACATGCAGACATGCAGTGATGCAGACATGCAGTGATGCAGACATGCAGTGATGCAGACATGCAGACATGCAGTGATGCAGACATGCAGACATGCAGTGATGCAGACATGCAGTGATGCAGACATGCAGTGATACAGACATGCAGTGATGCAGACATGCAGTGATGCAGACATGCAGTGATGCAGACATGCAGTGATGCAGACATGCAGTGATGCAGACATGCAGACATGCAGTGATGCAGACATGCAGTGATGCAGACATGCAGACATGCAGTGATGCAGACATGCAGTGATGCAGACATGCAGTGATACAGACATGCAGTGATGCAGACATGCAGTGATGCAGACATGCAGTGATGCAGACATGCAGTGATGCAGACATGCAGTGATGCAGACATGCAGACATGCAGTGATGCAGACATGCAGTGATGCAGACATGCAGACATGCAGTGATGCAGACATGCAGTGATGCAGACATGCAGCTCAGCCTCGTGAACAGCTGATCCCCTGCTGTGACCTCGGGTGAGTTTCCCATGATGCTCTGCTGTTACATAACGAGGAGCTGATGTCTTTATATAACTGCAGCGTCTGGACGTCGACTCTCAGCTTCATTAATTTATGAGAAAGAAAGAGAAAGTTTCAGTCTGACGGGTTTCTGTCCATGAAGACCTGAACAGAGACTCTGAAGAACAAACAGGAGTTTTTGTGAAGATCTCATTTATCAGGAACCTGGAGAACAGTTTGGATTCATGAAGCTGGAACACCTGAAATAAACTGTTAGATTTGATCTTCTGCTGAACTCCATCATCACTTTAATCAACCAGAAGAAACTTTACTGGAACTCCATTCATCCATCCATCATCATCATTCATCCATCCATTCATCCATCATCATTCATTCATTGATATAGCCATCTATTCATCCATCCATCATCATCCATCCATCATCATTCATCCACCATCCATCCATCATTCATCCTTCCATCCATCCATCCATCCATCCATCCATCCATCATCATTCATCCATCCATTCATCCATCCATCCATCCATCATCATTCATCCATCCATTCATCCATCCATCCATTCATCCATCCATCCATCCATCATCATTCATCCATCCATTCATCCATCCATCCATGAGGATATTTTTAGCAGCAGTGACTCAGAGGTTCCATCAGGATTCTGGTGTGTTTATACAGAGGTGGAAAAAAAGTTTTCAGACACCCTCAAAATGTAAAGGGTTAGGGTTGTAAAAGTACTAATACACACTGTAAAAGTACTAATACACACTGTAAAAGTATTAATACTCCCTATAAAATTACTAATACACACTGTAAAAGTACTAATACACACTGTAAAAGTACTAATACACACTGTAAACGTACTGGAGTACCAGGAAAGTCCTGCATTGAAAATGCTCCTGAAGTAAAGTATTATCATGAAAATCAGTTAAAATATAAAAAGTACTTCATGCAGTACTTTAAATATGTCTCCTGCTTTGCTGTTAAATTATTATTATCATTATTAGATGATTATTTCTGGTGTTTTAATGTAAAATCAGGATTTTAAATACATTTATTTTTTTTTTAAACTGGCGAAAATGAAGCTAAAACCTGCCAGCTGTGATTTAAAGGAACAGAATAACTGAAGCTGAATCATTTTTATTTCTATTGATTATATAAAAAAACTAGAGTTGTAAATGATTTTAAAATTATATAAAGAAACTAGAGCTGTAAATGATTTTTTTAAATACATAAAGAAAATAGAGCTGTAAATGATTTTTAAATTATATAAAGAAACTAGAGCTGTAAATGATTTTTTTTAAATACATAAAGAAAATAGAGCTGTAAATGATTTTTAAATTATATAAAGAAACTAGAGCTGTAAATGATTTTTTTAAATACATAAAGAAAATAGAGCTGTAAATGATTTTTAAATTATATAAAGAAACTAGAGTTACTCCCCTTGTATCCTTGTCCTTGCTCTGTGCTCCTGCAATACCTGAATTTCTCCTCTGGGGATCAATAAAGGATTATCTTATCTTATCTAGAGCTGTAAATGTTTTTTGGTTTTTATAGACTGTATGCAGAAACTCCAGCTGTAGATAAACACAGTAGAGTCAAAAATTACTGCAGTAAAAATAAATGATGGAAGCAGCTTCACTCTTTGGCTGATGGCGCCATCTAGTGGTTCACTTTCTGTATTACAGCAAAGAGAAACCAACACTGGAGGTTCACGGTCTGGCTGTGTGTCTTTTTGTGGTTGTTTTGTGTCTTTTTGTGGTTGTTGTGTCTTTTTGTGGTTGTTGTGTGTCTTTTTGTGGTTGTTGTGTCTATTTGTGGTTGTTGTGTCTTATTTGTGGTTGTTTTGTGTCTTTTTGTGGTTGTTCTGTCTTTTTGTGGTTGTTGTGTCTTTTTGTGGTTGTTGTGTCTATTTGTGGTTGTTTTGTGTCTTTTTGTGGTTGTTGTGTCTTTTTGTGGTTGTTGTGTGTCTTTTTGTGGTTGTTGTGTCTATTTGTGGTTGTTTTGTGTCTATTTGTGGTTGTTGTGTGTCTTTTTGTGGTTGTTCTGTCTTTTTGTGGTTGTTGTGTCTTATTTGTGGTTGTTTTGTGTCTTTTTGTGGTTGTTCTGTCTTTTTGTGGTTGTTTTGTGTCTTTTTGTGGTTGTTGTGTCTTTTTGTGGTTGTTGTGTGTCTTTTTGTGGTTGTTGTGTCTATTTGTGGTTGTTGTGTCTTATTTGTGGTTGTTGTGTGTCTTTTTGTGGTTGTTCTGTCTTTTTGTGGTTGTTGTGTCTTTTTGTGGTTGTTGTGTGTCTTTTGTGGTTGTTGTGTCTATTTGTGGTTGTTTTGTGTCTATTTGTGGTTGTTGTGTCTTTTTGTGGTTGTTTTGTGTCTATTTGTGGTTGTTGTGTCTTTTTGTGGTTGTTGTGTGTCTTTTTGTGGTTGTTGTGTCTATTTGTGGTTGTTGTGTCTTATTTGTGGTTGTTTTGTGTCTTTTTGTGGTTGTTCTGTCTATTTGTGGTTGTTTTGTGTCTTTTTGTGGTTGTTGTGTCTTTTTGTGGTTGTTGTGTGTCTTTTTGTGGTTGTTGTGTCTATTTGTGGTTGTTTTGTGTCTATTTGTGGTTGTTGTGTGTCTTTTTGTGGTTGTTCTGTCTTTTTGTGGTTGTTGTGTCTTATTTGTGGTTGTTTTGTGTCTATTTGTGGTTGTTGTGTGTCTTTTTGTGGTTGTTGTGTCTATTTGTGGTTGTTTTGTGTCTATTTGTGGTTGTTGTGTGTCTTTTTGTGGTTGTTCTGTCTTTTTGTGGTTGTTGTGTCTTTTTGTGGTTGTTGTGTGTCTTTTTGTGGTTGTTGTGTCTATTTGTGGTTGTTTTGTGTCTATTTGTGGTTGTTGTGTCTATTTGTGGTTGTTTTGTGTCTATTTGTGGTTGTTGTGTGTCTTTTTGTGGTTGTTTTGTGTCTTTTTGTGGTTGTTGTGTCTTTTTGTGGTTGTTGTGTGTCTTTTTGTGGTTGTTGTGTCTATTTGTGGTTGTTGTGTCTTATTTGTGGTTGTTTTGTGTCTTTTTGTGGTTGTTCTGTCTTTTTGTGGTTGTTGTGTCTTTTTGTGGTTGTTGTGTCTATTTGTGGTTGTTTTGTGTCTTTTTGTGGTTGTTGTGTCTTTTTGTGGTTGTTGTGTGTCTTTTTGTGGTTGTTGTGTCTATTTGTGGTTGTTTTGTGTCTATTTGTGGTTGTTGTGTGTCTTTTGTGGTTGTTCTGTCTTTTTGTGGTTGTTGTGTCTTATTTGTGGTTGTTTTGTGTCTATTTGTGGTTGTTGTGTGTCTTTTTGTGGTTGTTGTGTCTATTTGTGGTTGTTTTGTGTCTATTTGTGGTTGTTGTGTGTCTTTTTGTGGTTGTTCTGTCTTTTTGTGGTTGTTGTGTCTTTTTGTGGTTGTTGTGTGTCTTTTTGTGGTTGTTGTGTCTATTTGTGGTTGTTTTGTGTCTATTTGTGGTTGTTGTGTCTTTTTGTGGTTGTTTTGTGTCTATTTGTGGTTGTTTTGTGTCTTTTTGTGGTTGTTGTGTCTTTTTGTGGTTGTTTTGTGTCTTTTTGTGGTTGTTCTGTCTTTTTGTGGTTGTTTTGTGTCTATTTGTGGTTGTTTTGTGTCTATTTGTGGTTGTTGTGTGTCTTTTTGTGGTTGTTTTGTATCTTTTTGTGGTTGTTGTGTCTTTTTGTGGTTGTTGTGTCTATTTGTGGTTGTTGTGTGTCTTTTTGTGGTTGTTGTGTCTATTTGTGGTTGTTTTGTGTCTATTTGTGGTTGTTGTGTCTTTTTGTGGTTGTTGTGTCTTATTTGTGGTTGTTGTGTGTCTTTTTGTGGTTGTTTTGTATCTTTTTGTGGTTGTTGTGTCTTTTTGTGGTTGTTGTGTCTTATTTGTGGTTGTTGTGTGTCTTTTTGTGGTTGTTGTGTCTATTTGTGGTTGTTTTGTGTCTATTTGTGGTTGTTGTGTCTTTTTGTGGTTGTTTTGTGTCTATTTGTGGTTGTTTTGTGTCTTTTTGTGGTTGTTGTGTCTTTTTGTGGTTGTTTTGTGTCTTTTTGTGGTTGTTCTGTCTTTTTGTGGTTGTTTTGTGTCTATTTGTGGTTGTTTTGTGTCTTTTTGTGGTTGTTGTGTCTTTTTGTGGTTGTTGTGTCTATTTGTGGTTGTTTTGTGTCTATTTGTGGTTGTTTTGTATCTTTTTGTGGTTGTTGTGTCTTTTTGTGGTTGTTTTGTATCTTTTTGTGGTTGTTGTGTCTTTTTGTGGTTGTTGTGTCTTTTTGTGGTTGTTTTGTGTCTATTTGTGGTTGTTCTGTCTTTTTGTGGTTGTTGTGTGTCTTTTTGTGGTTGTTTTGTATCTTTTTGTGGTTGTTGTGTCTTTTTGTGGTTGTTGTGTCTATTTGTGGTTGTTGTGTCTTTTTGTGGTTGTTGTGTGTCTTTTGTGGTTGTTTTGTATCTTTTTGTGGTTGTTGTGTCTTTTTGTGGTTGTTGTGTCTTTTTGTGGTTGTTTTGTGTCTATTTGTGGTTGTTCTGTCTTTTTGTGGTTGTTGTGTGTCTTTTTGTGGTTGTTTTGTATCTTTTTGTGGTTGTTGTGTCTTTTTGTGGTTGTTGTGTCTATTTGTGGTTGTTGTGTCTATTTGTGGTTGTTTGTCTGTGTGGCTGGTTGTAGTTGATTTGCAGTGTCCTTGTGGCTGATTTGTGTTTCTCTTGTTTTCATCATAAAATAGAAATATTGTGGTATCAGTAGTGGAGGACAGCAGTGCTCTGGTTTCCTTCCATTGAGGTCAGCAGGTTAAACTTTGGCCACTAAGAGTTCAAAGAGTCCCACTGATGATTTATTATTATTTCATAAATAAATAAACGTCCAGACTGTAGCTGATCATAGAACAGCTGTTGGTGAACGTGGACAGAACCGGGTTCCAGTCTTCATGCTAACCTAGGCTAACCTTCTGACTGACTGAGGTTCTAGTTCTAGACCAGACGTTGGTTCTGGTCCAGATGCAGGTTCTGGTCCAGATGCAGGTTCTGATGAGTTTATTTCAGACCTGAATCAGCCTCATTCTGTCCAGACTCCAGCTCAGTCCCACGCTGCCTCACAGTCAGCTGTTGTTGTGTAGTTGTGTTGTGTTGTTGTCTGTTTGTGTTGTCATGTTGCTGTGCTGCAGGGCGTGATGGTGGCGGCCATGTTTAATGTATCCGGGCGTACAGTGATGCGTCTGTGACCTCATCGTGTCTCCTGTGACCTCATCGTGTCTCCTGTGACCTCATCGTGTCTCCTGTGACCTCATCGTGTCTCCTGTGACCTCATCGTGTTGTTGCTGCTCTTTTCTTGGTTTCTGTCTTTGAGCATCACATTTCTGATGCGTCTCTCTGCTGCTGACCTTCACACAGTAACACACACCATACACAGCTCTGTGTGTGTGTTACTGTGTGTGTGTTGCTGTAACAGTCTCTCAGATATTCTTAGCATGAGGCTGCAGGCTGGTGAACAGCTGCATGGACACACACACACACACACACACACACACACACACACACACACACACACACACACACACACATGCATGGTTGGTTTAATTCCAAGGAAGCATTGTCCAATCAGGTGCAGCCGCTGGTAGGAGGGCGGGGCCTGTTGGAGAGCAGCTGTCAGTCACCAGCAGCTGATAGATCCATCAGACGTTCAGCTGCACATGGAGTCAGTTTGTTTTAAGTTCTTATTTATCTGGTTTATGGTGGATGCTGAACATGAACCTTTCAGATTAAACGTCTTTTTGAAGCCCTGCAGGTTTTTAGGAATCAGTTATTCAGATTTAATCTTCATGTTGTTGTCTCAAAGAAGCGATTCTGTTCTGTCTTCTTCAGTTTAACGTCTCATTAAAAGCTTCTGACTGGAGATTCTTTCATTTCCTTCTTCCTGTTTATGAACAGAACAACACTGATATTAGTTTAGTTTGGTTTAGTGTGGTTTAGACTTTAGTTCAGACTTTAATTCAGTTTAAACTTTAGAGATTCAAACTTTGTCCTAAAGTGACTCCAAACTCGTTCAAAACGTCTCAGAAATGATCTGGTTAATGATATTAAGACTAAAGTTTGTCTAAAAATGAACAAAGTTTTGTCTGAAAAAGAAGAATTTTCTCCAAATGATTTAACAGTTTGTCCAAAATGACAAAAAGAATGATCAGAATCAGAATGACTTTAGATCTCCCAGAATTACTGAACAAAGTCTGAAATGACTCAGAAACAATTAAAGACAGAAGAAGTGACTCTAAACCGTTCAAACATGTTAAATCAGTCAGAATGACTTCAGATGTGTCAAACTAGTGTTTCTGGAACCAACTCCTCTTCAGTTGGTTCTTTAGGTTCTGTGCTGCTGGAGGTTCTGTTTCCTGTTTGCTCTGACTGAACACATCTTCATTCTGCTTCCAGTCGTTGATCCTTTAGATGGGTCTGAGTTTTAGGCCGCTGCCTCCAGCTGTCTGATGTTCTGATATTCTGATACTTCTGATATTTCTGATGTTCTGATGTTTCTGTCTGCTGACATCAGGCTGGAATCTGGACCTGGTCTCAGATGTTCAGGACAGGAGGAGAGTCGCTTCTTCTCAGAGTTCAGTCTTTAATCCTGAATCTCAGTAAACTGGAGTCTGTTCACCTTCATCCTGGTTTTCTTTGAATAACGCAGAAATACTCCTCAGATTTTTAGGAGTGATCAACCTAAAGACTTGGATTTATTGTGCCAGTGACTAAATATGAATATGTAATATTAAAATACCTCTGACTGTAGACCAGGGGTGTCCACCATGAGGCCCGTGGTCCAAAAGTGGTCCTCCAGAGGGTCCACCATGAGGCCCGTGGTCCAAAAGTGGTCCTCCAGAGGGTCCACCATGAGGCCCGTGGGCCAAAAGTGGTCCTCCAGAGGGTCCACCATGAGGCCCGTGGGCCAAAAGCGGTCCTCCAGAGGGTCCAACATGAGGCCCGTGGGCCAAAAGCGGTCCTCCAGAGGGTCCACCATGAGGCCCGTGGGCCAAAAGCGGTCCTCCAGAGGGTCCACCATGAGGCCCGTGGGCCAAAAGTGGTCCTCCAGAGGGTCCACCATGAGGCCCGTGGGCCAAAAGCGGTCCTCCAGAGGGTCCAACATGAGGCCCGTGGGCCAAAAGCGGTCCTCCAGAGGGTCCAACATGAGGCCCGTGGGCCAAAAGCGGTCCTCCAGAGGGTCCACCATGAGGCCCGTGGGCCAAAAGCGGTCCTCCAGAGGGTCCACCATGAGGCCCGTGGGCCAAAAGCGGTCCTCCAGAGGGTCCAACATGAGGCCCGTGGGCCAAAAGCGGTCCTCCAGAGGGTCCACCATGAGGCCCGTGGGCCAAAAGCGGTCCTCCAGAGGGTCCAACATGAGGCCCGTGGGCCAAAAGCGGTCCTCCAGAGGGTCCACCATGAGGCCCGTGGGCCAAAAGTGGTCCTCCAGAGGGTCCAACATGAGGCCCGTGGGCCAAAAGCGGTCCTCCAGAGGGTCCAACATGAGGCCCGTGGGCCAAAAGTGGTCCTCCAGAGGGTCCACCATGAGGCCCGTGGGCCAAAAGCGGTCCTCCAGAGGGTCCACCATGAGGCCCGTGGGCCAAAAGCGGTCCTCCAGAGGGTCCAACATGAGGCCCGTGGGCCAAAAGTGGTCCTCCAGAGGGTCCAACATGAGGCCCGTGGGCCAAAAGTGGTCCTCCAGAGGGTCCACCATGAGGCCCGTGGGCCAAAAGCGGTCCTCCAGAGGGTCCACCATGAGGCCCGTGGGCCAAAAGCGGTCCTCCAGAGGGTCCACCATGAGGCCCGTGGGCCAAAAGCGGTCCTCCAGAGGGTCCACCATGAGGCCCGTGGGCCAAAAGTGGTCCTCCAGAGGGTCCACCATGAGGCCCGTGGGCCAAAAGTGGTCCTCCAGAGGGTCCAACATGAGGCCCGTGGTCCAAAAGCGGTCCTCCAGAGGGTCCACCATGAGGCCCGTGGGCCAAAAGCGGTCCTCCAGAGGGTCCAACATGAGGCCCGTGGGCCAAAAGCGGTCCTCCAGAGGGTCCAACATGAGGCCCGTGGTCCAAAAGCGGTCCTCCAGAGGGTCCAACATGAGGCCCGTGGGCCAAAAGCGGTCCTCCAGAGGGTCCAACATGAGGCCCGTGGTCCTAAAGCGGTCCTCCAGAGGGTCCAACATGAGGCCCGTGGGCCAAAAGCGGTCCTCCAGAGGGTCCAACATGAGGCCCGTGGTCCAAAAGCGGTCCTCCAGAGGGTCCAACATGAGGCCCGTGGGCCAAAAGCGGTCCTCCAGAGGGTCCAACATGAGGCCCGTGGTCCAAAAGCGGTCCTCCAGAGGGTCCAACATGAGGCCCGTGGTCCAAAAGCGGTCCTCCAGAGGGTCCAACATGAAGCCCGTGGGCCAAAAGCGGTCCTCCAGAGGGTCCAACATGAGGCCCGTGGGCCAAAAGCGGTCCTCCAGAGGGTCCAACATGAGGCCCGTGGGCCAAATGCGGTCCTCCAGAGGGTCCAACATGAGGCCCGTGGTCCAAAAGCGGTCCTCCAGAGGGTCCAACATGAGGCCCGTGGTCCAAAAGCGGTCCTCCAGAGGGTCCAACATGAGGCCCGTGGTCCAAAAGCGGTCCTCCAGAGGGTCCAACATGAGGCCCGTGGGCCAAAAGCGGTCCTCCAGAGGGTCCAACATGAAGCCCGTGGGCCAAAAGTGGTCCTTCAGAGGGTCCAACATGAGGCCCGTGGTCCTAAAGTGGTCCTCCAGAGGGTCCAACATGAGGCCCGTGGGCCAAAAGTGGTCCTCCAGAGGGTCCAATCCCTCAAAGTGTAAAAATTCCAGAGAAGACATTAACTGCAGATTGTAAATTAGTAAAACTATAAATTTAAAATCATTTCTAGACCATGACAAGTTGTTTGGATCAGAAAGTAAAATACTAGATTGTTCTTTGTTTTTTTTTTTCGTTTTGTGTCTCATTTTTTTTTTTTTTTTGTCTTCTTCTGTGGTTGTGATCCTCCAGTAAATCCTCCATGGTTCAGTTCCAGGTGACTAAATGTTGTGTTCCTTTGTAGACACTCTGTGATCTGGAAGTTGTAATGAGGAAATGATAAACTGAGGATGGATGCTGATGAAGGAGTTGTGGTTATTTATATGTTATTCCGCTGTGGTTTTACTGGTTTTACTGGTTTTACTGGTTCGGTCCACTGGAGATCAGACTGGGCTGGATGAAGAACCTGAACTGAGATGATTCTGATTCTCCTGATCTGCTACAGATGAAAAAGGTCATTTAGTTTAATCAGAAATCATCAGAACTCTGCTGATTTAGAGTCTGTGTCACTGAACTCCTCCATGTGGGTTCATTCAGGTGTGTAACAGGTAGCTGTGGACTAACATGGACTTCCCCTGCTTCAAAATAAACCTACTGAGGCATTGAAGACTAATGTTCTGAGATTTAAATCTTGAAGGCAAAACAATAAATGTTATTATTATTATTATTGTTGTATCAGCCCAGTTCATAAATAATGTTAAAATAAAATCAATAAACCTGAGATAATCTGCTGACAGGCTTTTATTGTGACAGAGACTCTGAGGTTTATCAGGACAGGAAGTTAAACTGAAAGTGTTGGTGTGTGTGTGTGTTGTAGTGTAGTGTGTGTTAAAGTGTTGTTGTGTGTGTTTGTGTGTGTGTGTGTGTGTGTGTGTTACAGTGTTGTTGTGTGTGTTGGTTCTAAAATAACCTCCAGCTGTTGTCTCCTCCTCCACAGAAGCAGGTCAAACTGTTGCTTTGTGGATCAGCAGCACATGCAGGCAGCTTTCTGATTCCAACCTGTAAAGAAACTTTATTTTAAAACTTTATTCTACTTCCTGTTTGGATGTTAAAACCACTGATCTGAGAGCGGCTGGAGGGAAGGTAAGGAGTTAATTCCTTTAATCACCGACATCAGGTGAAGAATCTAAGTTTGTGGATCTCTGAAGAGGTTTCCAAACTGTCTGTGGGTTTTATGGATGAAAACAGAAAACCAGAACGTTGGAGGAACGTTGGAGGAACACTAGGGGAACGTTCAGAAGGATTTCATTCATTTAACGGATTTCAGCTGTGTGAGCTCCAATAATCAGATGACTTGTTTTAATGATTATTATCATCTTTAGTTGATTATATTCAACCTGTGACTAGAAATAAAACCAAAGAAGTTTTTCCTGACTGATGATTATTAATTAGAGACATTTGAAGTCTTTGTGGTAATTCAGACTTTTATCTCGTCAGTTTGCTTCTTTTTGTGGTGATTTAGCGTCTTTTTTGTGGTGATTTAGCATCTTTTTTGTGGTGACTTAGCGTCTTTTTGTGGTGACTTAGCGTCTTTTTGTGGTGATTTAGCATCTTTTTTGTGGTGACTTAGCGTCTTTTTGTGGTGACTTAGCGTCTTTTTGTGGTGATTTAGCGTCTTTTTTGTGGTGACTTAGCGTCTTTTTGTGGTGACTTAGCGTCTTTTTGTGGTGATTTAGCGTCTTTTTTGTGGTGACTTAGCGTCTTTTTGTGGTGACTTAGCGTCTTTTTGTGGTGATTTAGCGTCTTTTTTGTGGTGACTTAGCGTCTTTTTGTGGTGACTTAGCGTCTTTTTGTGGTGATTTAGCGTCTTTTTTGTGGTGATTTAGCATCTTTTTTGTGGTGACTTAGCGTCTTTTTGTGGTGACTTAGCGTCTTTTTGTGGTGATTTAGCATCTTTTTGTGGTGACTTAGCGTCTTTTTGTGGTGACTTAGCGTCTTTTTGTGGTGATTTAGCGTCTTTTTGTGCTGAGCACGGCCATACTGATGCTCGTACTGAATGTGCGTTCCTCCTGGTGTTTTACTGGAAGCAGGGTTCTTGGTCTAAAAACAGTCTGGGTTCTGTTTGATGTGTTAAAAACAACAGTTTGGTTGTTATGGGTGATGTAGTCTGGTGTTTCTGTGGCCAGAGGGGGAGTGAGTGAGGTGTGTGGTGAGTGGGCGTGGCTTATTAGCAGTCAGTCATGGTGTATGTTATCTGTTAAAACGGAGCTGCCCAGTGTGCTGGATGCAGTCCATCGCGACGATAAAATGCGGGGCGGTTCCAGAAGAGATTAAAATTGTCCATAATATTCAGGTTGTGGGCTGTGGAGGTGTGCCGGAGTCAGACGCTCAAACTGAGGAGTCTAGAAAAGCGCTCGGCACCACGAGACAGAGTCGGTATGGGCCCGCTGATAAACACTGACTTACCATAGCTTTTCAGAAGGCTGAAGAGATCCATAAAATCCTTTTTCGTCAGCTCAGACTGCCGCCGGGTCGTGTTGTTTGTTCCAACGTGAATAATCACATGGCTATGGAGGCTGGGGTGGACTGCAGCAGCTCAGGGATAACCTTGCCAGCAAGTTGATTTCTCGTGATATTTGTGAGTTCACAAATCTCTCAAGAAACCATCTTGCTCCGCTCCCGCCTTCACTTTTCGTACAGCACCAAGTTGGCACGGGCCAATCACGCAGCAGTATTCGTGTGTGGGGCGGGATATCCGGGTGTGAAGACGACACCAAGCGCCAGTAGATCAAAACAAACACGGCAACGGAGGACAACGATCGTGTAGATGCTGCTATTAAGTCAGTTTTAGCTGAATCTCCTATCGCTTCTTTGAAGGAAGAACAACGAGAGGCGCTTTGTGCATTTCTGGATGGTAAAGATGTTTGTGCTTTTTTACCTACGGGTTTTGGTCAGAGTTTAATCTACCAATTGGCTCCGCTCGTTGTGAAGATCCCGCGATTGGCTAAAAACAAACCTGTCAGAGGCGGGACATACTGTTGCATTGTCCAATCCGTGCCTCTTTCTTCCGAACGGATTTACATGGAGCGGTCCCAGATTGATATTGTGGAGTACTATCAAGTACTACACAATTATTAATCTGGATATTGCCAGGTTAGCTCAGGGAGTTTGTTCAGTATGAAGGCAACGGTGGCACCGGGGAAACACCGTGTGGTGGCGCTGAAGGAACCAACGTTTCTGGCAGTGCTGTTGCCGATGAGTGCTGTGGGGCTGAACAGAGGACGAGGTGACCGGTGGGGCAAGCCAGCAACGCCTCCATCTGGAGCTGGGGAACGCTTCGATTGCATCTTCGGGCGACGGGCAGGAAGAGGAGCCGTAGCTGAAGCTGGACGAGTGTCCCTCCGTCGTAGCGCCGAGGCGGGTCACTCAGCGGGAGGAGAGGCAGTGGTCCTTGTGCCGACAGTAGACCCTGGTCCGGTGGAGAGACGGTCCATGGGCTCCGGGTGGTGATGGCTGCTATGGCAGGGAGCTGCCTCCTCTCCGGGACGAGGATCCAGGATTGTACGAGGGCAGTGGAGGCTCCCAGAACGCCTCCGGACAGCTTCCTCTAGGAGCCTCTGGCGTGAAGCAGAGGTCGAGGCCCGGGATGACAGCTGCGGATCTGGGACCGCGACCGGCGGGGACACCGATCCAGCTGAGAGCGCGGCCGTTTAGATGTCCAGCAGCGGAGAGAGCCGCCAGGCCGTTGGAGCTGGAGGGCGTGGAGGAAAGCACTGGAGCTGTGCTCAGCCGGCTTTTCATCAGTCTGCGACAGGGCCATGAAGCGATTCAAGAGGGAGAGTGGAGGCGAGAAGACTGGAGTCTTCTGCCTGCCCCGGATCACCACCTCTGTCCATGATCGCTGGCGGTTGGGTGTCGAGCAGGATGACGGCCGTGGACAGGAGGGATCCCCGGGTGCCGTGTCCTGGAGGGCCGCAGAGAGAGAGGCAATCCGTATGCACTGCTCGTGGGCCACCTCCATGGACCTGGCCAGCAGAGCGTCTTTGTCCTTTAGTTCATCAGAAAGCCGGCAAGTATCTTCTAGCAGGTCAGCAACCTTTTTATTAGCTTTCCTGAGTTGTTGGTCTTCCCCAGGGTACATGGAGGTAGCCATGTAGCACTTAGCTACGGATCGTAGCAGCGTTGTCACTTTACGAGACACTTCAGGTCGTAGCCGTAGTAGAGTTTGTGCAGAACAGTCACCACAGGCTAATCGTTCATTTAAAAGACTGATGCTGCTCTTACATCCATCAAACTTAGACACACTGCTTTTCTTCTCTGTGTAGACACAGCAAGGTGCACATTTCTAAGAAATGATGTCAATCCTAATTTGATTCCTCGTGCTGGGCAGAGCTGCTGCTGGATACTGCTGATTTAGCGCCTTTTTTGGTGGTTTAGCATTCTTCTAGTGATGATTTGGCTTCGTTTAGTGATGACTTGCCGTCTTTTAATTAGGGTTTTCAGTGTTTTGTGTCTGCTGTAGTTTTGTCAGTTTTTCATGGTTTCAGTTAGTTTTACTCCCAGTAAAACGTTGAATCAACGTCCAGTAAACTTCCAGTAAAACGTCCAGTACATGTCCAGTAGAACGTTCAGTAAATGTCCAGGAAAATGTTTGGTAAACGTCTGGTTTTAATAAAATCCATTATTTCTTCATTAAATCTGTCAGATAAGTAGAAGATGTAATGAATAAAATCCGTTATTTCAGGGTGTTTCTTTGTTGTTTTAGTGTTTTTTTTCCCTGAAATCAGCCTGGAAGCATGTTTTCTGCCCGTCTCTGCTCTGACCTGATGAAACTCTGCAGATCGGAGTTTAAACGTGAGCTTTGTTGACTTTTCTTCATCCAGAGTCTAAACTCAGAGTGTTTTGGTGAAGCTTTGAAATTTTACTGTAAAGTCTTTCTTTGAAGCGGCTCATTTGAATATTCCAGGGGGAGAAGCAGCTCCGGTATTTGATGTCCAAGGTAAAACCCGGCGCTCTGGTGGAGGACTTGAAGGTTATTGGATGCAAGGGGAGCGATGAGGCCGAGCTGTCGCGGCCCGTTTGGACGGCGCCGGCCTGAAGCCCTTGATGTCGGCATGATGAGGCCGAGCAGCGATTGGAGCTGAAGCTGCTCCGGATTGATTTTAGGCAATTAGAAACCCGACTGGATGTTTGGACTCTGTGATCGACAACTCATGTCTTCAGAGGACGTGACCGGAGTGTGTAGGAGTGTGTGTGTGTGTGTGAGTGTGCACGGCACTGAGTGTGTGTTAGGACGAGGAAACGTTCAGTTTAATCCAGAAACAAGCTCAGTCTATATCTGCTTCTGTTTGTTCAACCTGTTTATCTCCCAAACAACAAGAACAGAAACAGTTTAATGTGATTTAAATCAAACGTCTGGAGATGAAACGTCTGAATCTTCTCCATGTATTTTAGGAGTTTGGTGCCTTCAGTCGAGTGTTAAATGGTTTTTTTTCTTTCAGCTGAGGACTGAACACTCAGAAATGTGATTTAATCTTTAGTTAGAGTTACACCTAAAAGATGAAACCAGCAATCAGCAGATCGGATTCATTCAGTCTGTTCCTCATAAACCTCATGGATGTAGAGTCATTTTCCTTCCTGGATATTTGGTTTAGCATCGTCTGGAAACAGTAGATGATTCTATGTTCTGAACATGTTCCTATTTAAAGAGCTTTAGAGCAGAAGATATTTTCATGAACTAAGTTATAAAACACCTGGCCCTTGTAAAATAATTTAAACATTTTATATTTCAGGCATTGTCTCTGATTATTTATTAGTAGAACCTAAAGGTTCTCCAGGACTCCAGATGTTCTAACCTTCAGATGAAGGGTCGGTTCTCTGTTTAGCATTTGAAAGCTGGTTGTGAATTATTGAAGCTGTGAAAGACGTCGGCCATGATTCCCTGTTTCAGAGACATGATGAAACTCTGAGTGTTAAATGCGACTTCTACACGTTTCTGCATCCAGAGAGATTTAAGAACAGCGTGAGCTCGTTAGGAGCTCCTCTTTCTGATTGTTCCTCCAGCTGAGAGATCTTTGGATGAAACTCGCGTTTTCTCCAGATATCCTGATGGAGGTCTGATAAACTGGAAGGTCCAGTCTGAGGAACGCCGTGTTTCCTTACAGAACCTGAACCACAATGACTGAATCTGTCCTCAAAATGAACATGGAAACATCAAGAAAACAAACTTCAAAGAAATCTTGACCAAAAAAGGCTCAACATTTGTGTAAAATCACAAAACTTTAGAATTATCCAGATGTTTCAGAAGTGGTCAACATCTCAACAGCTTTCTCCAGAATCCATTTCCTCTCCTATTGGCTCTAATAAAATAATAATCATCTAATAATTAATGAGGACTGGTCAGCTGCTTTAAACATCTTTATTTCACCTTTTTGATCAAAACGTTCAGAAAAAGCTGAACTGAACCTGATGAGTCGAGTTAGTGGGTCAGGAGAACCCGAAGAACGTAGAGTCCAGCTTCATGTTCTACAGTAGAACCATAGTAGAACCATGCTGGTTCCAGCTGGCAGCAGCTCTGACCTACTTCCAGGTCTTCAGTGACTCAGAGGTTCAGATTCGGGTCGTCTGTTTAAAGAGCCTCTAATTTTAGATTGTTCTACTTTCTGCAGGGCAAAGAGAACCTGACGCTCTGATCATCCAGAACCACAGAGTTCCTCATTATTCCTGAAAATAAACCTCCTTGAGATGATTTATCCACAGAGTAAAATACTTCCTGTTGTTCAGTCTGAGAAGCTGAAGTTCCTCGTAGATCCAGGATAACGTTCCCTCCACTGTTAGACAGGAGCTCATCATGTTCTACTGGTCAGTGGATGTAATCAATAATATGATATTTAATGTGCATTTACCTGCTGCAGGTTCAGTGTTTGGTTCTTCTTGGTTCCGTTAAAGACGACATCAGAAGCAGATCTTCTCCTGTCAGACTTTCAGAGCTGAAGTCCTGAAAGTTCACCTGGTTCTGGTGATAACGGGACATTTATTTAAAATGAGTGGAGTCTGCCGTCCTGGATGATTAGTACTTTTATTTTTGATACTTTAAGTATTTTTTAATGCAAATACTTTACCTTACAAAGTACCTTATAAGGTACTTTCTACCTTGCTTACTTCACCTGTATCAGTATTTATACTCTGTGTCGTTGGTTCTTCTACTTCAGATCAGACCTGAGGTAATACAGCTACACTCAGCAGAACCTGAAGTTTTTCAGGTAGATTTCTGTTAAATGTTGGCTATTAAACCTCCTCAGTCTGTTCGTGTTCTCTGCCGGTATTTCTGTCTGGAGTCCGTCTGCTTTTAGTTCCGTAACAGACAGACGGACGTTCTTCCATACAAACCTGGAAATGTTCCCACATGAAACTGAGTCACGTTTAAAAGTGGAAACGTGACGTCAGACCACTTCTGCTTTTCCAGCTGCAGCAGATGTTCTTCTTTCAGCGGTTCCTGGACTAATGTGGATGTTATTTTCTGATGTTTACTCAGACGTGTGATGTTCTTCTCTGGCTGTAGGACATCTGTGAGGACATCTCAGACCATGTGGAGCAGATCCATGCTCTGCTGGAGACGGAGTTTTCTCTCAAGCTTCTGTCGTACTCGGTCAACATCATCGTAGACATCAGGTGAGTCTCCACAAAACCAAATGCACCGAGACTTTCATCTTCATTCTAGTACCTATAATATCTGTAATTACAGTGAAGATAACAGCAGGGAAACGTTTAAACCTCCTCATCCTGGAGATGGTTTCTGTCTCCATGTTCCCACATGTTTCCTCTCTGCTCTGTTTTTGTTGTCATGTGTCTCATTTTTGTCATTTTCTCGCTTGTTTTTGCCGTTTTGTGTCTCTGTAGTCGTTTTATCTCCTCGTGCTGGAGATGTTTCTGTCTCCAAAATGATTTGAAACTTGTCCAAACAACCATAACCCTCAAAATGTCAAAATTCATTCAAAATCTGCCCAAAATGTGGAAGCCTGTCCACATTTACTCAAAAAATTTCCAAATTTACTCAAAAATTGGTCAAAATGCCTTCAATGTGTCCAAAAGGAATCAAAGTGTGTTCAAGATGACAGTTCTGAGTCCCACAGATGTTACCAACAGTAGAACTGTTGTCTCCTCCTGCTGGAGATGTTTTTCTGTCTCCGTGTTTCCAGACTTTTATCATCTGTAGATGTTCCTCCATGCTGAATGGATCTCCAACAACCTGCTCCTCTGTTCTCTGGTTCTGCTGCTTTTATTCTAGTCTCTCTGAGGAAACACTGCCTGCAGTTCAACCTGAACTCTTTCTGGGTTTTCTGGGTCCAGAAGGTTCTTGCTAATTGGCTGCTGTTGTGTTTGCTGTTCTTCAGGACGGTGCAGCTGCTTTGGCATCAGCTCAGAGTCTCGGTTCTGGTTCTGAAGGAGCGTCTGCTTCAGGGTCTGCAGGACTCCAACGGAAACTTCACCCGACAGACGGACATCCTGCAGGCCTTCAGCCAGGACCAGCACCAGGTACAGAACCCTAGACATGTAGCATGACCATGTGAGATACGGTGAATCTAAAGTTCTGATGGGTTCTTCTGCAGACCCGGCTGGACGCCCTGACGGAGGTGGACGACTGTGGTCAGCTGACCATCCGCTGCAGTCAGGACTACTTCTCTCTGGACTGTGGCATCACCGCCTTCGAGCTCAGCGACTACAGTCCTAGCGACGAGCCTGACGCCCCCGGAACCCGACCCAGAACCCAGGACGCCCCCGGAACCCAGCCCAGGACCCAGGACGACCCACAAGACCCGAACCAGGACCTGAACCAGGACCCTGGAGTGGAGGAGAGCGGGTCCCACCTGTCCAACCTCCACCACAGCTTACCTGACCTCTCCACCACCGCCGGCTCAGCCAACCAGAACCACCGTGTTTTACCCACAATGCAATGCAGCAGCCTCAGTGACAGCGTGAAGCGCCCCCTGCAGGCCTCCAGCCTCGGCACCGAGCCGTCGCTTCCAAAGAGAGCCGCCCTGCTGCCGGACTCCAGGGGAGGATCAGGAGAAGTCAGTCCGGTCTCGGGGCTCCAGTTCCAGGCCGAGCTGAGCCGCAGCACCCCCTCTCTCATGGATCCTCCGGACCGGTCCAAGTTCTGGCTGGAACTGGACTCGGTTTATCCAGAACACGTCTCTCAGTCCTACGAGAGTCTGCAGGTTTGTCCTCTTTGTGTTTATTCTCAATAAAATCTAAAATGTTTAAATCTGAAACTAGACGTAATAAAGTTTAGAACCTTCTGCAGATTGAATCTACTGAAGATAAACCGGTTTAATAACAGAACCAGTTTATAGAAGCTAGAGCGGGTTTTATGATGTCGGTGTTTTAGATCTTTAGTTAGACTGTTTCTGGGACGTTCTCCTTTCCTGCTTCCAGTCTTTAAGTTTAGTCTCAGAACATTCCAGGTCCTTAAAGTCCATAGAGGTGGGTCCAGATTGATCACTTTTTGATGGACTTGTTCAGAACTGCATCAGTCCAGCAGATAGAACCATGACATTTAGGAGGAGAAACATCTGAGTTCTGGGAAAAACTGACACCAGATCAGTTTAAATCCATCCCGGTAAGAACCACAATAACATTTAAAATTATCCTAAATTACTCAAAAATTGTCCATAATTACAGAAATAAGTCCAGCATGACTTGAAAATGATCCCAAATGATGAGAAAAGATCCAAGTTGGCATAAAACTTGTTGAAAATTGTCCAAAATGAATCAGAATTCACTCAAAAATGATCCAAACTGACTGAAGATTTGTAAAACGACACAAAATTAGTTAAAAAAATAGAAAATGACTCGGATGATCCAAAATTACAGGAAATTTGCTGAAAATTAAATGAAAATTGTCCTAAATTCTTTGAAAATGATCCAATTTCTGAGTCAACAAACTAAAGAATAGAATGGTTCTGATCAGAAACCAGACTCGGGTTCAGACAGACTCCTGGATGATTTAAGCTCATCTGGAGTCAGTTTTTACCAGAACTCAGATGTTTCTCCTCCTAAATGTTATGGTTCTATCTGCTGGACTGATGAAGTTCTGATGAAGTTCTGAGGCTCAGAAATGATGGAAAAAAGTCCATTAAAGTGTGGAGAAGATCAGAAGGTTTAAGATGTGGTTTTCTATAAGATGAGCCAGAGGTCTCCAGTGTTTGTGGACACTCAGTGAAGATGTTCCAGCTCTGATTGGACTGAGATCATTTTTCTAGAACTGAATCTGTTTCTTTATCTTCTCCTTCTGTCTAACAACCAGCAGCTTCAGATCGTCTCCTTTAACCCAAACTTCATCTCTAAACAGGTCATGAACAGCCGTAACCTCAGGAGACACTGTGTGAGCTCCAGACACCCAGAGGGGAGCGTCCAGAGGCTGCAGCCCGGCCGGAGGAGCTCATCTGGGGCCGGACCGACCGCCGGCGCCCCCCCGCCTCTCCAGGACCCGAAGCCTGAGGAGGGAAAACCAAAGCAAATGGAGAGCAGGAGAAAGGAGACACGTTCTCCCAGCGAGGAGTCCGACTCCTCGGCCTCCCCCGTCAGGGAGCAGCCGCCCTCAGACCTGGAGGCGTCCGGAGAGGACTCGGACCCCCGACCGCCCCCCAAGACGGAGGTCTGGATCCTGAAGCGCCACAAGGTGAAACACTAGTTCTGTTCAGGCTGCTGGAACGTTTCATTACAAACCTGCATCATCATCATGTCTTCATCTTTAAACATCCAAACCGTTCTTCTGACTCCAACACGACTAAACATGAAGAACGACCCGATGAGACGGTTAGTCAGGAAATAATTCAGCAGCAGACTGTCAGAGTTATAAACTGAGTCATGTTCAGTTAAATAAAAGGAATATTGTTGAATAAAATTAAAACCAACATGAGAGATGCCGAGACTGAAGGTGGTTTGTTCTGCAGCAGACATGAAACCACGATTCCACATTTATTCTGAACAATAATAATAATAATAATAATAATAATGATAATAATCTGGGTTTTTAAAGCACTTTGCAAAATCTAAATCAGAAAGTTTTTCACAAGAACATTAAAATAAAAATAAAACTAGAACAGAAAGGTCAGAAGGTCCATGAATCTTCAACAGAAACTTTCATAATAATCTGATATATCAGAGGGACTAAACAACGCTTTACTGCAGACGACCCTCTGGTACTCACTAAAGGCAGGAATGCAGTATTTCAGGTATTTGTTGGTAGTTTTACTGCAGTAAAGGCTCTGAACACGTCTGAACCTCTGATCATGGATGTCGTCTTTAATTTATTATTTTTTTAAATGTCCTCTCTGCCTCCACAGGGGGCCCAGCTCTCCAGAACCAGTCCAGACCGGCAGCACTGGTTCGGGTCCGAGGAGTTCTTGGCTCTTCCTGCTCAGCTCCGGAAAACGGAGATGTTGGCCCTGAAGCTGGAGAGTCTGACCCAGTCCATCCCTCTGGTTGGTTCTGGTTCTGTAAATGATTCTGACCCAGTCCATTTCTGTGGTTGGTTCTGTAAATGATGGTTCTGTGTGAACTCTGAGCTGACCCGGCTGATGTTGGACCTGCAGAGACCCGGAGACTCGGCGCTGCAGGACGTGGATGACTGGGACCTGACGGAGCTGAACTGGGACCTGGTGGACGACGTGGAGAGTTCAGACAACGTTCCTTCTCCTCCGCCGGTGCTGGTAAGCCTCGGCAGGTTCTGGTTCTGGTTTTCTGGTTCTGTAGAACCGTTACTGAAGGTGCTTCTGTCTTCAGGCTCCCTACAGAAGGAACCTGCTGACCCGCTTCAGTCCCTCGTCCTCGCCTCTGGAAGGAAGTATCGAGTCGGGTCGGCTGAGCGAGCTGCAGTCTGAGGAGGAGGAAGGACGGACAGATGGACGGCTGACGGCGCCCCCGGTGGACGGACGGGGATGTTCTGGTCTGGTCCAGAGACTCCTGGAGGACATCCAGAGTCAGGACAAAGAACCCGACGTCTGGAGGAAGATAGAGGTAAAATATGATCCTTATCACTTCAAACTTGAACGTTCTCCTCCTTTCTTCTGATGCTCTTTGAGGAACCTTTAGATGGTTTTCTTTCCTCAGAACAGTCGCTGCTGTCTCTGTTTCTGTCTTCATCCGGAAGCTCTGATCACCTGCTGGTCTCTTTGTTGACTAACATCTGAATAAACACCTTCTGAGAACACAAGCATTCCTCTAAAGTCCAGCTGAGGCTCCACAGATCTTCATGTCAGGACCTCATTCACCCTGACAGCAGCTGGATCTTCACCTGTTGGTACTGAAGGCTGAAGTTCAGCTGGTTGTTGTTCATCCTGGTGGATCATCTGTTAGTCATCAGAGTTAAGAAAATAAATCATCATGTTTAGAAGAGCTGCTTGTGTTTCCGTGAGGTTCGATAGCTTTATGATAAGTTCAGAATCAACAGAAGGGGAAGTTTTTCTTTTTAATGATTGAGAAGCTGCTGATGTTCTTCCTGTTTCCTCCTGTTCTACCTGGACACGTGTTCATCTGCTGCAGTGACATACGTGTTGGCCTGCTGCAGTGACATGCGTGTTCATCTGCTGCAGTGACATACGTGTTGGCCTGCTGCAGTGACATACGTGTTCATCTGCTGCAGTGACATACGTGTTCATCTGCTGCAGTGACATGCGTGTTCATCTGCTGCAGTGACATGCGTGTTCATCTGCTGCAGTGACATACGTGTTCATCTGCTGCAGTGACATGCGTGTTCATCTGCTGCAGTGACATGCGTGTTCATCTGCTGCAGTGACATACGTGTTGGCCTGCTGCAGTGACATACGTGTTCATCTGCTGCAGTGACATACGTGTTCATCTGCTGCAGTGACATGCGTGTTTCCCTGCTGCAGTGACATGCGTGTTCATCTGCTGCAGTGACATGCGTGTTGGCCTGCTGCAGTGACATGCATGTTTCCCTGCTGCAGTGCCATGCGTGTTTCCCTGCTGCAGTGACATGCGTGTTCATCTGCTGCAGTGACATACGTGTTCATCTGCTGCAGTGACATACGTGTTCATCTGCTGCAGTGACATACGTGTTCATCTGCTGCAGTGACATGCGTGTTGGCCTGCTGCAGTGACATACGTGTTCATCTGCTGCAGTGACATACGTGTTCATCTGCTGCAGTGACATACGTGTTCATCTGCTGCAGTGACATGCGTGTTTCCCTGCTGCAGTGACATACGTGTTCATCTGCTGCAGTGACATGCGTGTTCATCTGCTGCAGTGACATACGTGTTGGCCTGCTGCAGTGACATACGTGTTCATCTGCTGCAGTGACATACGTGTTCATCTGCTGCAGTGACATACGTGTTGGCCTGCTGCAGTGACATGCATGTTTCCCTGCTGCAGTGACATGCATGTTTCCCTGCTGCAGTGACATACGTGTTCATCTGCTGCAGTGACATACGTGTTCATCTGCTGCAGTGACATGCGTGTTTCCCTGCTGCAGTGACATGCGTGTTTCCCTGCTACAGTGACATACGTGTTCATCTGCTGCAGTGACATGCATGTTTCCCTGCTGCAGTGACATGCGTGTTTCCCTGCTGCAGTGACATGCGTGTTTCCCTGCTGCAGTGACATGCGTGTTTCCCTGCTGCAGTGAGATACGTGTTCATCTGCTGCAGTGACATGCGTGTTTCCCTGCTGCAGTGACATGCGTGTTCATCTGCTGCAGTGACATACGTGTTCATCTGCTGCAGTGACATGCGTGTTTCCCTGCTGCAGTGACATGCGTGTTTCCCTGCTGCAGTGACATACGTGTTCATCTGCTGCAGTGACATGCATGTTTCCCTGCTGCAGTGACATGCATGTTTCCCTGCTGCAGTGACATGCATGTTTCCCTGCTGCAGTGACATACGTGTTCATCTGCTGCAGTGACATACGTGTTGGCCTGCTGCAGTGACATGCATGTTTCCCTGCTGCAGTGACATGCATGTTTCCCTGCTGCAGTGACATACGTGTTCATCTGCTGCAGTGACATACGTGTTCATCTGCTGCAGTGACATGTGTGTTTCCCTGCTGCAGTGACATGCGTGTTTCCCTGCTACAGTGACATACGTGTTCATCTGCTGCAGTGACATGCATGTTTCCCTGCTGCAGTGACATGCGTGTTTCCCTGCTGCAGTGACATGCGTGTTTCCCTGCTGCAGTGACATGCGTGTTTCCCTGCTGCAGTGAGATACGTGTTCATCTGCTGCAGTGACATGCGTGTTTCCCTGCTGCAGTGACATGCGTGTTCATCTGCTGCAGTGACGTACGTGTTCATCTGCTGCAGTGACATGCGTGTTTCCCTGCTGCAGTGACATGCGTGTTTCCCTGCTGCAGTGACATGCATGTTTCCCTGCTGCAGTGACATGCGTGTTTCCCTGCTGCAGTGACATGCGTGTTTCCCTGCTGCAGTGAGATACGTGTTCATCTGCTGCAGTGACATGCGCGTTTCCCTGCTGCAGTGACATGCGTGTTCATCTGCTGCAGTGACATACGTGTTCATCTGCTGCAGTGACATGCGTGTTTCCCTGCTGCAGTGACATGCGTGTTTCCCTGCTGCAGTGACATACGTGTTCATCTGCTGCAGTGACATGCGTGTTTCCCTGCTGCAGTGACATGCATGTTTCCCTTCTGCAGTGACATACGTGTTGGCCTGCTGCAGTGACATGCATGTTTCCCTGCTGCAGTGACATGCATGTTTCCCTGCTGCAGTGACATACGTGTTGGCCTGCTGCAGTGACATGCGTGTTTCCCTGCTGCAGTGACATACGTGTTCATCTGCTGCAGTGACATGCGTGTTTCCCTGCTGCAGTGACATGCATGTTTCCCTGCTGCAGTGACATACGTGTTGGCCTGCTGCAGTGACATGCGTGTTCATCTGCTGCAGTGACATGCGTGTTCATCTGCTGCAGTGACATGCGTGTTCATCTGCTGCAGTGACATACGTGTTCCCCTGCTGCAGTGACATGCGTGTTCTATGTAAATATATTAGACGTAATAAAAGGAGGATTCTCAGCAGAACGTCCTCCTTGCCGCTGTCCTGCTGCAGCCGGCGTGTTGATGGATCGCAGCACTGCTATTGGTCGGTCCCGTTAATTCATCACCTCCCTGCTAAAGGTCACGTTTGATTGGCAGACGGATTATTGATGAGGCGGCTGAACTAATCAGTCATATCTGTCATATTGAATATGGTGAAATGTCAATAGCTCTGGGGATTTAATTAGCGCCATAAAGACGCTGCTTCATGTTTTATTGTTTCATTTTTTTCAGCTTTATTTCATTTCTCACCTTCTAACTTTAATCTTCTAAATACTGCTGATGGTTTCCTGCAGACAGCTGGGATCAGAACCTCAGGAGTTCTGGTTCTGTTGGAACTGTCCAGGGTTCTGCTCAGCGACGAGTTCCTGCTTCTGTTCAGAGCAGATCAGCTGATCAATATTCAGACTAGTGATGATCTGATGGATAAATGTCGGAGCTTCATGGTCTGGAAATGTTTCTGCTTCTTTCAACTTCAGGAATCAGAAATATAAGTTTTCTCAGTAAAAGTCAACACAGACGCTTCATAGTTAGCTTCATTTAAAGACGAGAAGCAGGTCAGAGGTCAAATAAAACAAGATAGTATAAAATAATCCACCTTAAAAACTGCTAAAACTCTCAGATCAGCAGCCAGAAAGTTCTGAGAGGTTCTACAGTTTGACTTCTGATCAAAGTTCTCCTCCAGAAAAATGTTCTAATTATGAAGAAAAAGTCCAAAAACTGTCAAGAATAAAATGAAAGACATAAAAGTCAGAATTCTAAAAAAAAAACTGAAATGTATGAATGAAACGCAAAAAGTCAAGAAAAAATGAACATTATGAAAAAAAGTCTAACATTTAATTTAAATTCTGGGTTACAAGTCTGTATTTTAGAACCACCAACATTCTGTGGAAATTCCAAAAAGCTTTTCAGCTAAATCTGAGTTTAATGAACCTGAGCTCTCAGGTGTTCCTAATAAAGTGGCCACATGTTCTTCAGCTTCAACTCCTCGTTAGTAATTTTTATTAATTTAAATCTGAATAAATCTCATTTATTATTTATTGTGGTTTAATATAAAGAGCTGCTGAAGTTCAGAATTCAGTCAGACTCACCTGCAGCTCAGCACCTGGTGGTCCCTGAACGCCTCACTGCTGCTGCTTCTGGATTGTTCTGGACGGTTCTCAGCTCTGTTGGTTCTGAATAAACATACGCGGTTCTAGAAGAACGTCAGCTGACCCACTTAGAATATTTGACTGTAAGTAAAGTTAATTCTCCAAACGTTCTCTGTGCTGCTGAGAACCTCGTCTGCTGCACGCGCTCAGTCTGCTGCTAATTAGCTGATTAGCTGCTTAATGAGCAGTGTGTAGTCATGGCGACGGATGATTCACAAATGGAGGAAATGAAGGAGGAGTCTGGAGGAAATCATCCAGCAGAACCAGAACCAGAACTAGAAGCAGAACTGAGTCCAGTTTGTTGGAGTCGATCAGAGGAGAGCTGAGTCATTAAACCCGTTTTCTTCTGGTTCTGTCGGGTTCTAAAGTCTAAACCAGGGGTCGGCAACCCGGGGCTCCGGAGCCGCATGCGGCTCTTTCAGCCCTCTGTTGTGGCTCCCTGTAACTTTGGAAAATAAATTGTTCTGCCTTTCAGGCGCGTTTCAATGCATTTTAATATAGAGAGTTTTATTGTGAAATTACCGCTCTTATTTTGACGTGTCACTCCACCGGATGTGCTGCTGGGGTTTTCCCCTGGCTGGGACATGAGAGCGCAAGGTTGATGCAGAGGAGATGGAGAAGCAACGCCTGTAGTTTCACATCGTTTTGTACTCAAGAATGGCAAGCCTGTATATTAAAGCTCCACTCCAAGAAAGACACGTCTGTCTTTGAGTCAGAAGTACTCATGATAGGATAATACACGTTACTGCAAGAACACGGCAGCAGGTCAGAGAGTCAGAGGAGTGTCGTCTTGGAAAATAGGGCAGCGACTTACCGGAGAAAAGTTATTAGCTTAAGATAAATAGATTTTACAAGTTAAATAGACATTCACAATATCTAATTAGAGACTTTGTAATTAATTAATCACGACTGATTAACAAGGGCATAGAAGTAAAAAAAAAAAAAAAAGCGATATATGCAGTGTTGTCTTCATTTTAAATGCCAAAAGGATTTTGTGGCTCCCGGTGTTTTCTTTTCTGTGGGAAACGGATCGAAATGGCTCTTTGAGTGTTAAAGGTTGCCGACCCCTGTTCTAAACGGACTAAAACCAGCAGAATAATTTGGCTGTTTACAGGAAATAAATTCTCCTCTTCAGTTTTACTGAAGTGCTTTACAGAACCGGACCTGCTGTTGATTAGGAATAACCAGAACCACATCAGATGGATTATTAATGATCAGTTAAACTGAGTGTGGAAGTTCAGCTGAAGGCAGGAGATGAATCTTCATCAGCTTGTTCATCAACAGGAAGTCTCCTCCAATCATCTGAACAACAGCCTGTACGACTAATGAAGGCTCAGTTTTCCTCCAGGAAGCCGCTGATATTACATTAAACATCTACGGATGCAAAGGTTTTACTGAACTCCTCATGCCTCCTATCAAACAGATTAAAACCGCTGATATTAAATGTTAAACATCTACGGATCAAACAAGTTCACCTGTTTGGTTTAAACTCTGATCAGTGGAGGATTTGATAAACCTGAAACTGTCAGAAACAAACTGAACAAAGTGAGTTTGTTCAGATGTTTGTGGTTTAAACCTCTGTCTGGTTCTGTCTGTCCTCTGCTGCTGGACATGAATATTTACTTCCACCTTCTGACCTCCATCTGGAGTCATTTGTAACGTCGGAGCGAGTCTCCTCTGCATTGGAGTCCACCTCACGTAGATGTGTTCCATGAAAGTTTATGAGGCAGGAAGCCGACAAACACCAGAGCTGGGATCGATTAATGAGGAGTCTGAAGCTGGAACACGGAGAGAAGCTTCCAGAAACATCGGAGGAGCTTCCAGAAACCTGATGGCCTCAATGTGCGGTGTCTGTGTGTTGCCGTGGTCACATGATGACACATGGTGGAGGCTCTGCGGTCACGTGTGTGCGTGTTGGAGGCTCTATGGTCACGTGTGTGCGTGTTGGAGGCTCTGTGGTCACGTGTGTGCGTGTTGGAGGCTCTGTGGTCACGTGTGTGCGTGTTGGAGGCTCTGTGGTCACGTGTGTGCGTGTTGGAGGCTCTGTGGTCACGTGTGTGCGTGTTGGAGGCTCTATGGTCACGTGTGTGCGTGTTGGAGGCTATATGGTCACGTGTGTGCGTGTTGGGGGCTCTGTGGTCACGTGTGTGCGTGTTGGGGGCTCTGTGGTCACGTGTGTGCGTGTTGGAGGCTCTATGGTCACGTGTGCGTGTTGGAGGCTCTATGGTCACGTGTGCGTGTTGGAGGCTCTGTGGTCACGTGTGCGTGTTGGAGGCTCTGTGGTCACGTGTGTGCGTGGTGGAGGCTCTGCGGTCACGTGTGTGCGTGTTGGAGGCTCTATGGTCACGTGTGCGTGTTGGAGGCTCTGCGGTCACGTGTGTGCGTGTTGGAGACTCTGCGGTCACGTGTGTGCGTGGTGGAGGCTCTGCGGTCACGTGTGTGCGTGTTGGAGGCTCTGGGGTCACGTGTGTGCGTGTTGGAGGCTCTGCGGTCACGTGTGTGCGTGTTGGCGGCTCTGAGGTCACGTGTGTGCGTGTTGGAGGCTCTGCGGTCACGTGTGTGCGTGGTGGAGGCTCTGCGGTCACGTGTGTGCGTGTTGGAGGCTCTGCGGTCACGTGTGTGCGTGTTCGAGGCTCTGCGGTCACGTGTGTGCGTGTTGGAGGCTCTGCGGTCACGTGTGTGCGTGTTGGAGGCTCTATGGTCACGTGTGCGTGTTGGCGGCTCTGAGGTCACGTGTGTGCGTGTTGGCGGCTCTGAGGTCACGTGTGTGCGTGTTGGAGGCTCTGCGGTCACGTGTGTGCGTGGTGGAGGCTCTGCGGTCACGTGTGTGCGTGTTGGAGGCTCTGCGGTCACGTGTGTGCGTGGTGGAGGCTCTGCGGTCACGTGTGTGCGTGTTGGAGGCTCTGTGGTCACGTGTGTGCGTGGTGGAGGCTCTATGGTCACGTGTGCGTGTTGGCGGCTCTGCGGTCACGTGTGTGCGTGGTGGAGGCTCTGCGGTCACGTGTGTGCGTGTTGGAGGCTCTGCGGTCACGTGTGTGCGTGTTGGAGGCTCTGCGGTCACGTGTGTGCGTGTTGGAGGCTCTGCGGTCACGTGTGTGCGTGTTGGAGGCTCTGCGGTCACGTGTGTGCGTGTTGGAGGCTCTATGGTCACGTGTGTGCGTGGTGGAGGCTCTATGGTCACGTGTGTGTGTTGGAGGCTCTGTGGTCACGTGTGTGCGTGGTGGAGGCTCTATGGTCACGTGTGTGCGTGGTGGAGGCTCTATGGTCACGTGTGTGTGTTGGAGGCTCTGCGGTCACGTGTGTGCGTGTTGGAGGCTCTATGGTCACGTGTGCGTGTTGGAGGCTCTGCGGTCACGTGTGTGCGTGGTGGAGGCTCTATGGTCACGTGTGCGTGTTGGAGGCTCTGTGGTCACGTGTGTGCGTGGTGGAGGCTCTATGGTCACGTGTGCGTGTTGGAGGCTCTATGGTCACGTGTGTGCGTGGTGGAGGCTCTATGGTCACGTGTGTGTGTTGGAGGCTCTATGGTCACGTGTGTGTGGTGGAGGCTCTGCGGTCACGTGTGCGTGTTGGAGGCTCTGCGGTCACGTGTGTGCGTGGTGGAGGCTCTGTGGTCACGTGTGTGTGTTGGAGGCTCTGCGGTCACGTGTGTGCGTGTTGGCGGCTCTGCGGCATGCCGGCCGATGGAGAGCTGCAGGAGACGAGTCCCATCGACATCGTCTGATTGTCCCGGCAGGAGGCTGGAACGCCGACAGACCAAATCATCTTGTTTCTGTTTCTGCAGATAAACACAGACTCTCCTTTACTGAGATCATTGCTGCTGCTGATAAATCCAGACATCCACTCAGATGCTGAATAAAAAGGTTTAGAACCAGAGTTCTGCTCAGCACTCAGATGGAAGACGACTTTCAGTCCAAACCTCAGCAGACGTGTTTAATCTGTGGATCAGACCGATAAAGAACCGTGTTGCATGGTAAATCTGCTGAAGTTTGGTTCTTTACTAGCCATAAAATGTACAAAACCCATTCCCATGAAACTAGCGATAGCGACCAGCTAGGCGGTTAGCAGGTTAGCTGGTTAGCTGGTTAGCTGGATAACTGGCTGAGCAGGAGACCCATAAACAGGACCGGGTTTGGTTCCAGCTCACTCCTTCGCTGCAGGTCTTCCCCCATTCTCCTCTCTACTGTCCTGTCTGTCTCTCTATGAACCAATCTAACAAAAGAAAAATAACTTTAAAAAACTGTCAGCCATGTTGGGGAATTAATGGAGTTGCCCTGTGGTTATGAGTCAGTAGGGTTGGGGGTAGTAGGGGTAGTATTGTTAGTAGGTTCATGGTTTTATGGTTAGTAGGGTTAACTCTAACCCTGTGGTTTATGTTTACTGTAGGAAACAGTGGAAGAAGATGGAAACAAAATCAGCTGTTGCCACAAAAACAAAACAAAAAAGTCGAGACTGGACAAACTCTTATTGTGAAAATTGAGTTCTGCTGAATTATTTCCGTTAACGGTCTCTGATGTGAAACTTTAAAATGTGAATGAAAACAGAAACACAGTTCAACATGAACCACAGGAGAACATGGAGGAAATGTTTGGAGAACATCAGGAAATATCAACGCTCTAGTTAAACAGAAGGAGATCTTTAGAGAACGTTCTTCTGTCTCTACAAGGACTAAAACTACCTGCTGGAAACGTTGCTAGAACTTTGCAAAACATTTTCAGAATGTTTTTAAAATGAAGATATTTCAGTTCTTGGAATATTTCTTCTAGTGACAATTTATTCATTCAAGCTTTAAAATCAAAGATCACAACCTTCAGGAGAACTTTTAAAGGTTCTAATATACGGTTTTAATAAACAAACAGAAACCATCGCTCTTTCTTTCTCTCTCTTTCTTTCTCTCTTTCCAGACTCAGATTTCTACTAATCTAAACCTGAACTAAATGAAGTCAGCAGCTTCGGTCCGTTCCGTCGTCAGAAATCAGCAGCTCAGGCTCCATGTTTTCTATTAAAAGTGCTTTTAATGAATTTCTAATCCACTTCCTTCCCTCCAGTTGTGTCATTTCGTCCCAGCAGTGACTCCTTCACGTCTTCGCTATAATAACTTTAGCTGCTGTTTAAATTAGCTGCTCACCTCCATCCCCCCAGAATGTTTGTGGACGTCTGCAGAGAATTCATCATTTCAGCTTTGGTTCTGGTCTTCAGCAGCTGCTGAGAAGTTCCTCCACAGACTGTTGGTTCATTAAACAGCAGCTCCTGAGGCCTCCAGCTAACCATGAGCTCACCGCTAACAGCTAGCTTGTCTGTTTATGGACGGAGTCGGTTTATCAGGGAATACTCAGACCACTTTCAGAAAGTGTATTTTCAAGTTTATTCCTGGAAGAATGTGTTTAATAATCTCAACATTAATTTAAAAATGTAAATAGGCTAAAAAGTACCAAAACATCAAGTAAAGTAAAAGTTTCTGAAGAAATAACAACTATGCTGTGAATCCATTCAAATGTGAATTAAAACTAGAGAAAAAAATCATTAATTTAAGATGATAAAATCCCTTCATTACAGAGAATAACTTAAAATGAACCGCCTGTAAGAACTAGAGGTAATTATTTTATTAAACTTTTTTTAGTTGTTGGAAACTACAGGTTTTGTTTTTGTCTTCTTCTGCTCACATGTAGATCGCACGTAGATCACACGTAGATCACACGTAGATCACACGTAGATCACACGTAGATCACATGTTTAAAGTAGCAGAACCTTCAGTGTAGATGCTGATCTGCAGATGGAAGTTGAAGGCAGCAGCAGAACTTAGACGTAGATGGTGCTGTTCTCTGATTATCCTTGTGTTCCTCTGGAGAACTTGTTGAGGGCAGCAGTAGAACCTCTAGTGTAGATGCTGCTGATCTGGAGATAGAAGTTGTTGAGGGCGGCAGCAGCTCTTCAGCTCCATGCCGTGTTTGATGGAATCAGAGCTGCTCTGTAACGTATTAATCTGGAGGCTGAGCGTCTGTCGGGAGTTCCAGTCTGAATCCATCAGCGTCGTCCTTCAGAAGCTGTCAGCTGCAGTAATTATCTGCTGAAGCTGAGATCAGATCAGTTCAGGCTCCCAGAAGACCTCCAGTCCCTCTGGAGCTCCACTGGTTCACATCAAAGCAGCTGGAAGCAGCCCAGTGCATGCTGGTCCGTTCCCAGCAGCGCCACCAGTAACACCAGTACAGAGTCGTCTTCTACTTTGCTCCTTTCTCATGTTCTCTTCATCAGCTTCTTGTTTCTCTCTTCACTCCTTCATCCTTTGTTCTTTTTCTTTCTCTTTCTCTCTCCTTTAATTTCCTTTTTCTGCTCCTCTTTTAAATTCTTTCATCTGCTTTTCTTTCTATTTTCTTCTTTTCCTTCACAGTCACCATCTTTCCTGTTTCCTTCCTTTCTTTCTTCCTTTCTTCCTTCCTTCCTTCCCAGTCACCATCTTTCCTGTTTCCTTTCCTCCATCGTCCTCCATCCATCCATCCTCCTTCTCCTCTGGTCTCATCAATACTTTTGATTTCATCTCTCGTCCTCTGGGTGAAGCTGAGATGGACGGAATCATATCGATGTGTTTTTATTTTCTGAAGGGTCATGATTCTAATTAACATACTGCAGCTCAATCAGTCAACGCTTCCAACAAACACACACTGAAACACACACTACAGACCTACACACACACACACACACACACACACACACACACACACACACACACACACACACACACACACACACACACACACACACACACACACACTCACTCTCTCTCTCTCTCTCTCTCTCTCTCTCTCAGGTATTCAGCTGAGCTAAAGTTTCATCCATAACGTCCGTGTTTACCATCAGTCTGAAGTTTCAGTGACTCCTTTAAAGCTGCTGTCCGGAGTTTCCGTTTGTTTTCAATTTATGTATCATTTTTTAACAAAGCTTAAATGTGTTAGTCTAGTTCGATACTATAATATAAAGTTAGAATAACGCGATATGAAAATTTATTCCTGAGCTCCGCCTTCCTCTCATAGACCCCCATGTTATTCCAAAAAGCGCCGGTCGCTGCCGACCAATCAAGTTCGAGCTTCAGCTTTGTCATGCTGTCAATCAACGGTTACGCGCACAGCAAGCAAGCCCATGCAGAGGTGGGCGAGCTACGCACTACGCAACCGCACGCACATTTGTTTTGCTTGTGGAGGAGAGAGCATCAGGGATCAGCAACTTCCAGAAAAGTTACCAATCCCACGGCTAGTCAGGCCAAGAGGCTGCAGGACGTTTTTTGGCTCGGGGTGCTCGCGTCACTCCCCGACCACGGCCTCCATAGCCCGCCTGACGGCTTCGTTTAGATGCCCGACCTCTGGAGGAAGATGTTGGGGCGTCTGGGACATACTCTTCTTCAGAGGAGTCATGCAATTCTGAACTCTAGATAGAAATAAATAAACAATGTAACACATATACACGCGTAAATGCACTAAGTTTGATAAACAACGTCATCCAGAGGGATACACGAGTGTAATCACATATTGAAACTTTACTCGTTCGTCCTAGCAGATTCATGTTATTTTGGTATTAGGACAAGTTAGACTCAATGCAGCATTCTAACGTAATTCCTTTATTATTTACTAAATGTACTAAATGTAGAAGAGGGGAAAACAGCAAAACAGGCGAGATGCTGCAGCACTCCTCTCATGTACTCCACGCGTGCACAAATAAAGGGGTGAAATCAGAGGGAGGGACCAACAGCTTTAACTCTTAATTTTCTCTGATGGAACCATTGAAACATGAATCTTTGTCACTGAAACAATCAAGAATTTTGGTTCTTTTATGGATTTATTAAAGATTTTCTGGACACATGGATGATGAATATACAAACAGGAACTTGAATTATCAGGTTTGAGGATGTGAAACGTTGTTTTAATCAGGTTTTCTTAGTTTCATGACCTCTTAGATTCTCCTGAGTGATTCCAGTCGACCACAGCTGCTGACTCTGATCCAGTTTAAATAGAACCATCAGATCCACTCATTAGACCCAAAGTCTATGGGAGAAAGTCTGAGGAGCTCAGCAAAGATCTGAAGAAGAAAGTCACTGACTTGAACTCAAACGTTGCCTCAGTTGATGCACAAATTGACTGATGAACAGCCTAAACTGACTGAAGAGATGTCTACATGGACATAAATTCATCCAACTATTGTCCTACTAAAACATGTCTAAAATAATTAAAAACTGTCCACAAAGTAAATGGAATAATGTAGAGGGAGGATCACCTCCACGTTCTTCAGGAAAACCTAAAACCATCAGCAGAAGGTTGATCTTGGACACAGTTGGATGTTTCAACCAGACAATGAGTCCAAACACACATCAGACGTGGTAAAGAAATGGTTCCATCAGGCTGGAATGAAGGTTCTAGAATGAAGGTTCTAGACTGGTCTCCCCAAAGTCCTGACTTAGACCCATCAAGAACCTGAAGAACCAAGTCAGAAAGACCGCAGATGGAGGTGAACAGCACTAGAACTGGTACAGTTCAGCTCCTTTTGTGGTCTTTCTGACTCAGACTAGAGTCAGGTAAATTGATAGATACCGCCACCTCCATGCCTGGTGGTAGGTATAGAGTCCAGAGGAGTTGAAGATAAACCAGCAGATTGAAACCAAAAGAACGGAAACGCGGAGGAAATGGACAAATTTAACTGAATCTTAACATTTGTTTGTTTATGATCCAGCAGATTTTTATAAATCTATGAAGGAACCAAAGCACAGGATTGTGATAAAGATTCATGTGTTTAAGTGATTCCTTTAGAGTTCTCGGAGTCACTGGAAACTCAGACTAACATGATAAACATAGACTTTATTCTGGTTAATATCGGACGCTGTGATTGGCCGCTCGGAGCCTTCAGCAGATGGAGTGGTTTCTGTTGGTTCTTCTCGACTTGTTTCTCCAGACTTCAGCTTTCCATGTTGCTCTCTGTGAATAAAAACAACACAGAGTGTATAAAATATTAGCAGATCACAGCTCCACTTGTTATTCAGACGATGTTCCAGGTGTGCTCAGAATGAGTTCAGCTTTATGTAAATCTCAGCGCTCTGGTTCTGGTTGGTTCTTTGTAGCTGGATTGGATCCAACATTCAGGTCTCAGCTCTGACCTCAGGATGTTCAGAGCTTCTCTCTGTGGAGCAGCTCAGCCTGCAAAGCTCCGACTCCTCACTGCCGAGTAGAGATACATCAGATATTACCGACTGGAGGAGGACATAACAAACACCAACAATAAGAGGCTGGAACGTTCTGGACCACAGTCACCACATCTGAAATAACATCTGAATAACTGCTGATTTAACAAGACCTCCAGGTCCTTCAAGTCCATAGAGGCAGGTCCAGATTCATCACTTTTTAATGGACTTTTTCAGAACTTCATCAGTCCAGCAGATAGAACCACGACATTTAGGAGGAGAAACATGTCTGGGTTCTGGGAAAAACTGCAATGAAGATGACTAAAAAAGCTGGAAAATCACCACAAAAAGACACAAAATCTGCACTAGAAGAAGCAAAATGACCACAAAGAACCATCTGGTTCTGAGCCTGCAGTAACTTCATCAATGATCTGAGCTCTACCTTCAGATTTCCTTGAAGTCCATAGAGCAGAACATCCCCTGGAGAAAGTTCTAGAGTAGACCTACCTATATATGTCCTATATTATCCTATAGGATCCCATAATAATGATCTATAATGATAGTTGTGATCTATAATAAACTGTATTGATCCTTTAATTTGTGGCTGATATTTCACTGGAGGTCAGTAGAACAGAGGAATGAGGAGGATCTCCATCAGCAGGTGTTTCACAGGTGGATGTTTAGCTTTAAGTGACTGTAAGGTTGTGTGTTGAATTAAACTCCTCAGTGAGAACTCGACTGTCTGGTTTTGTACGTTCTAGCTGCAGGAACAGGTTAATGAGAGAATCTGAGGGTGTCTCATTTCCTCTGAGGTCTTTATTCGAGTTCTTCTTCTCGGTAAAGAGTTGATGTGCAGCAGAAACGTCCGTCGTCTCTCCGTTTAGCTTCTTCTGTAAAGACTTTAACAAACAAAGCTGCTGCTTTCATCTTCTTCTGCTCTGTTCCTCCTCCTTCACCTCCACTGTCTCTCTCATGAGAAGCTTTCTTTGTTCTCCTGAGCAGTGAAGTGGATTCAGCAGAAATCAATGAGGATCAGAGCAGCTTCCAGAGGATCCTCCTGATCTGAGGAGAGCAGCTCTAATGTCCATCATTAAACATGACTTTAGCTTTAAAAGTGTCATTCCAGCTCAGATTCATCTTCTGCTCCGTTCCTGTCAGCAGTGCTGCTGGTGGCCACTAGGTGGCAGTACGTCTCCATGGAGACTCGGGTCTCTCATTCTGCTGTTTTCTTCTTCTGTCTTTATCTGATGAAGGACAAACTGATGGAAACATGTTCAGCTCATTTAAAACCTCCATCTCTCCCTGCCCCCTCCTCCTAGCCTTTATTTGTCTTTCTCTTCTTCTTCTCCTCTTTTTTCTCCGTCGTTTGTTTTCTTCTTCTTCTCTTTTTCATGCGTCTTTTGTTTCCTCTTTTTTCTCTTCTTTGATATTTTCCCTCCATCCTTTGTTGTCAGAAACCTGCTCTTTATGTTTTTCTGTCATTTTATTCTTTACCATTTTCAGTTTTATTTTTTATTTTCCTCTTTGTTTATTCAGATCTTTTGTATTTTTATTATTTCTGTTCTTTTTTCTATGTTTTTATTTCTTTTCCTTTTATTTGACCATCTCTTCTTTTCTTTCTCCACCGTTTCTTCAGATATTTTCCTCCTCCATCTGTTGGTTTCAGGTTTTCTCTTCATCTCTCATTCTCTCCTGCTTCTGTTTATCAGTTTGTTTTATTCCACTCGTCTGTCTTCATGTCTCTTCCTTCCTCTTCCTCTTTCCACTGTTTGATTCATACGTTCTCCTGTATTTTCCTCTTTCTGTCTCACAGATCCTCCTGTTCTTTTGAATTTATTTTCAGGTTTTGTTCTCATCTCTGACTCCTTCTCTCGTGTTTTTCAGTCTTTTATTCTCTCTGTCCATTTCTTCCTGTCTCTGCCTTCTTTCTATTCTCTCCTCCTCTGTTTTCCTTCCTGTTTAAATGTCTCTTTTTACCTTTTATTCCTCCTCGTTCTGTTTCCTGTTGGTCCACCTCTCCTGCTGTATTTTCCACCTCTTTCATTTATTCCTCAGTTTAAATATCTCTTTTTGTTTCTGATTCTTTCCCGTCTTAGTTTTTCAGTCTTTTTATTCTACCTATCCTTGTATTTATACCTCTGCGTTCCACTGTTTGAGTCATATGTTCTCTATTTTCTCTCTGTTTTTGACTCCTGTTTTCCTTTTATTCCTCCTCTTTCTGTTTGCAGTGTTTTCCTCTTTTATTCCTCTATCTAAATGCCTCTTTCTGTTTCTGTTTGCAGTGTTTTCCTCTCGTATCTATCAGATTGTGTTTACCTGTGTGGTCCGGAGGGTTTGCTGTGTTTTTGTTCTTTGTGTCCTTGAATTAATTCGTGTCGTCTCTGATCCGGCGTCCAGCGTTGTGTTTGGACTCTCTGGTTGTGATGTGACTCCAGCAGCTTCTCCTTTCTGGTTTTGCTGGTTTTATTGTGACGCTCTGAACTCTGTCCCCAGCGTCTGGTGCGGCAGTTAGACGGCTTCATCTCGTGGCTGCAGGAGGCTCTGGACAGCACCGAGAACTGGACCCAGCCCAGACAGGACCTGGACAGCCTGAGGGTTTACCTGGACACACACCTGGTGAGAACACACACACACTGCAGCCCTCCTTTCACCTGTCAGGATCAGGTTTTACTTCAGTCTGACTGAACACCAGAACCAACGACGGGTTTAAAACCACCAGAAGACCTCCATTAGTCCACCAGAAAACTGGAAGACTTCAACTTTCTGGTGGTTGGAGAACAAATAACTCATGTCATCAGGAAAAGGAACCAGAGATAAGGTTAAAATGTTTAATATTTCATCAATATTTCTTCATTCACATTTGAAAAATGAGCCAAGAATAAAGATGTGCATCAGATTCAATAGAACCAAAAAGAGAACAGAGGATCTAGATGTTGGAGATGCATCCAGCATGGTGGAACATCTTCTGCTGATGATGAGCAGAGTAGAGAGGAGACATAGAGATAGAACATCTACAGGATGAGGAGATCATAGGAGCTTCAGGAGAAACCAGCTGGAGCTTCTGGAAGACGTTTCTAGAAACATCCTCCAGAACCTCGAGTTAGTTTCTCCTGGAGCTCCTACCATCACCAGGACCTGGATGACTGAGAACCTCCACAGAAGTCTGAGGAGACATCAGTAGTTCAGAGTTTAACATCTGAGGAGACATGGAGAAAGAAAAACATCTACAGGATGAGGAGACAAAACGACCATAAAGCTTTCCTTGAACTGAAATTTCAATTATTTCTTCATCGTCAAAGTTTTTCAGTAAATTCTGTCGTCATGTTGGGTTCTGAATCAGTTTTTTTTGTAGAACAATAATCTATACTGCAGATGAAAATATAAACCTGAAATTCTTCTAGACATTTATTTAATTACATCGTTTTTCATTTATTTTGCACATTTCATGTTGATCTGTAGCTGCTGGGACACATTTCAATCAGCAGATCCTGAGTCATCACTGAATAAAGGAATGGAGCTTCAGGTCACCTGAGCTCAGGTGTGGCTGTAGGTTAAAGGTCAGAGGTCACTTCCTGTTCTGCTTCACAGAGGGATGATGGGAAATCAACCCTGGACTGGAAACAAACTGAATCTGTCGTCTTTCATCCTGATTCTGTGTTTGTGTTCCAGGTGGTGTTTGTCGTCCTGCTTTCTTTCTTGTCCCATTTTAGTCCTTTATTTCATGCCCTCTGTTCTCCTTTTATCTCCTCGTTCTTTATTCCAACACACGGAAAAAGCATGGAATAAAACACGAAATAAAGTACGGAATAAAACACGGAATGAAACAGAATAAAAACACGAAATAAAACACAAAATAAAGTATGGAATCAAACACGGAATGAAACAGAATAAAAACACGAAATAAAGCACGAAATAAAACACGGAATAAAGTACGGAATCAAACACGGAATCAAACAGAATAAAAACACGAAATAAAACACGGAATAAAACACGAAATAAAGTACGGAATCAAATACGGAATAAAGTACGGAATAAAAACACGAAATAAAGCGCGGAATAAAACACGGAATAAAACACGAAATAAAACACGGAATAAAGTACAGAATAAAACGGAATGAAACAGAATAAAAACACGAAATAAAACATGGAATAAACAGAAGAAAATAGAATAAAACACGGAATAAAACTCTGATAACCAATCGTGTTCAGATCAGTGCAGCTACAAGAAACGCAATTACTCACAATGTTTATGGCAAACATATGGACAACACACACACACACACACACACACACACACACACACACACACACACACACACACACACACACACACACACACACACACACACACACACACCAGTGTAGAACCGACACCTCAGCAGAGATTGTATTAGCATATAAGAGTACAAATGCAAACACGTATACACACACACAGACATTTGCATACATTTGCATGTTCCTAGACAGATTTCCAAATCAGCCTCTCCCATCCGTCCCTGCAGAACAGCATCACACACTCGGCTGTTATCAGGATACACTCTTTATTTCTGCTGGATCTGTGTGTGTGTGTGTGAGTGTGTTTGTTTGTGGATTTGTTTACACGTGTCGACTTTGTTGTGGTTGCCAGCAGCGCTAGCGTTAGCGGCGGTTAGCGGCCCTTAATTGGCGCGTCTCGTTAAATAAAGCAGAGAGGATGAAAAAGCATCGCTAATAGGACTTTGAACTGATAGCATGTTAGCGTGTGTGTGTCTGTCGATAGTCACACCGCACTTTGTACTCATTAGTGTGTGTTGCTGGGGATAATTGTGTGTGTGTTTTGTTGATTAGTGCAGACTGAAGGCAGCTGCTTTTATTCCACGTCTTCTTATTTCAGAGGAAACGATGTGAACTCTAGAAAACAGCCGCTAATGAAAGGACGTTTCCTCTACGGTCACAGGTTCCAGTAAAACCTTCCAGGATTGGTCAGGACTAAAGACAGAACTTCAGTCAGGTTCCTCTTCTCTGACCTCAAAGATGCACAAGTTTAATCTACGGATGAGAAGAAAAAGATTCATCATCATGTCGACCATCAGAATAATGTCTACAGCTTGATCTAAGATCTCAGCCATGAGTTCTCACTGCTGATGTAGAATCTGAGGAACAGAATCTGGTTCCTTTTGACGTATAAACAACAGAAAATATTAAAATGAAACAGCTGGAGTCCTGAAACAAACCAGCAGAAGGACCGGTAGAAGAACCAGTAGAAGGACCAAGAGAAGGACCAGTAGAAGGACCGGTAGAAAAACCAGCAGAAGGACCAAGAGAAGGACCGGTAGACGAACCAGTAGAAGGACCGGTAGAAGAACCAACAGAAGGACCAAGAGAAGGACCAGCAGAAGGACCGGTAGAAGGACCAGGAGAAGAACCAGTAGAAGGACCGGTAGAAGAACCAACAGAAGGACCAAGAGAAGGACCAGCAGAAGGACCGGTAGAAGGACCAGGAGAAGAACCAGTAGAAGGACCAAGAGAAGGACCGGTAGAAGAACCAGCAGAAGGACCGGTAGAAGAACCAGCAGAAGGACTAAGAGAAGGACCAGTAGAAGGACCGGTAGAAGAACCAGCAGAAGGACCGGTAGAAGAACCAGCAGAAGGACCAGTAGAAGGACCGGTAGAAGAACCAGCAGAAGGACTAAGAGAAGGACCAGTAGAAGGACCGGTAGAAGAACCAGCAGAAGGACCAGTGGAAGGACCGGTAGAAGAACCAGCAGAAGAACCAGTAGAAGAACCAGCAGAAGGACCGGTAGAAGAATCAGTAGAAGAACCAGCAGAAGGACCAGTAGAAGGACCAGTAGAAGAACCAGTAGAAGAACCAGCAGAAGGACCGGTAGAAGAATCAGTAGAAGAACCAGCAGAAGGACCAGTAGAAGAACCAGCAGAAGGACCGGTAGAAGAATCAGTAGAAGAACCAGCAGAAGGACCAGTAGAAGGACCAGTAGAAGAACCAGCAGAAGGACCGGTAGAAGAACCAGCAGAAGGACCAGTGGAAGAACCAGCAGAAGGACCAGTAGAAGGACCGGTAGAAGAATCAGTAGAAGAACCAGCAGAAGGACCAGTAGAAGGACCAGTAGAAGGACCAGTAGAAGAACCAGCAGAAGGACCGGTAGAAGAACCAGCAGAAGGACCAGTAGAAGGACCAGCAGAAGAACCAGCAGAAGGACCAGTAGAAGGACCAGGAGACATATCAGTCTGTTACACAGAAACACACACTGAGCTCCAGGCAGCTGAACTTTTGGTCCAGCAGGTGTGTGTTATTTTGTGTGTGTGTGTGTGTGTGTGTGTGTGTGTGTGTGTGTGTGTGTGTGTGTGTGTGTGTGTGTGTGGTCAGGTGCTGGCTATACTTGTGGGGACCAAATGTCCCCACAACTGTAGGAAAACCGAAAACTATGTCACTTGTGGGGACCTCATTTTGGTCCCCACAAGTTTAAACAGTGTTTTCTTGGCCATGTTGTTGTTACTGAAAAAAGTAAAAGTGCAAAAACGTTTCTTTCGGGTTAGCCATTGTTTTGGTCTGGGTTAGGGTTAGGGTTATATATGAATGGGAGTCAATGGTATGTCCCCACGGGGATATAAGAACCAGATGTGTGTGCGTGTGTGTGTGTGTGTGTGTTGTAGTGCGTGTGTGCGTGTGTTTTAGGGCACGTGGGTCTTTCCGGAACCCAGAGGAGATCAGAGGGAACACACACACTCAGACACAAACACAGGCTGCTCTGTGAGACATCCAATGAAAGGTCTATTGATCTGGTCTGATGGGCGATCAACCACTGAATCCATTATAGCAGGAGAGAGAGAGGGAGGGAGAATACACAACTGCAACAACACAACTACAACAACACAACTGCAACAACACAACTACAATGACACGGACGACAATAAGTTAACTTCGGAAGTGGAGCTGCTGCTAGCATACCTGAGCATGCTGTTAGCGGTTATTAGTGGCTGTTTTAATGCTAAGTATTACATGAGAGACTCTGTTAGCAAAGCAAAGCATGTATTAGCATGTTAGCACTGCAGCTATGCTAGCAGCTAACATGAACGAGTTTCTGACACGTTTGATGTCATCGTTACTGGAGGAAATAAATTAATATCAGCTGTTTGTAACATGATGGAGAGCCATAGGTCTGAGGGTACAAGAGGAGGAAAGAAAACGAGAGGATTGAAGATTAAAGAAAGGATGGAGGGATGAAGATTAAAGAGAAGATAGAGTGATGGAGGGATAAAGAGGCAATAAAGAGAAGATGGAGGGATGAGAGGAAGGTGAGAGGTGGTATGAGGAGCAGCAGAGTGAAGATGAAATCTGAGGAACCAGCTCTTATTGGTTCTTCTAAAGCTGAGGAGCTTCTGATGGACCTTCGGGGATCCAGGTGAACCTCATCTGCTCCTGGGTTGGAATCTGATCATGGTTATTCCAGAGATGCTGTGATCGCATCAGGACTTGCTCTCAATGTCAAACCTCAAAGTCACGGCAGCGCTAATGTGAGCGCTAAATGACATTAGCTCGGCTCTCCGGGCTAATATGCTAATGCTAACGGCTAATCTGATCAGTGGACCTGCTCGACGTTCAGGTGGATCAGAAACCCTCAGAGGGACTTCAGCTTGGAGGAGGTCCAGACCACACTGAAGTTAAACCATTTACCGCCTCAGGAAATCAGGGTTTAAAGGTTGTTTAGTTTAATTCTAACGGAGCCAGAGTCTTTATCGCTTTAACAGCGTTTTTATTTCCATTAATTAATTTATTTACCTAGCATTTTTTAAATTGAGCTAAAAGGCATTTTTTAATTGGCTGTCCAGAAACAAGAGTAAAAAGTAAAGATCTGATAGTTTAATAATCTGTTTTCCTGTGTGCTTAGTTAGTGCTTACTGCAGTTTGCTTCACCTAAAGAAATCTGTTTTTGAACTTTTTAAAGATTCACATGTAACGTAAAATTCCTAAAAAGCATTAAATTAAGTATTTGAACCATTTAGTAAGTTAAAAAGTGCAAATTTAATAAGGTAATTAAAACAGACTGAACCAACAAGACAAAAGGTGAGAAAGGAAGGTAAAATTTATAGTAAAGTAGATTTAAAAAAACAGAAATGAAGAGAAGAAAGTGCAGTCAGACTGTAGAATGTAGCTGATTATATAGATCACATCTGGTTATTCTGTTTTCTGACCGTTTCTTCACTTCCACACATAAATACACGTTAATATTACTATGAATACACGTCCTACAGATATATGGTTGCCTCCTCTTCCCTCCTGCCGTCTCAGAGCTGCTCTGCATGTCTTATCTGCTGTGATTGATGGTCGGCTGTTCTACTCTTATCGATTCTATGCTCTCCATATATTAAAGGCAGGAAACTGAAATACGATGGCTCTCTGATAGCCGGCTAATCTGCTCAGCCTAATTCATTCCAACGCGAGCGGCTCAGACAGTCACGCTGTGTTTTCTGAGCCTCATAGATGTATTTTATGTTTATTAGCTGTGAGGTATTTCAGCAGCTTATCTGGAAATTAAGTGGGGCAGAGTGGCCGCCGAGTCTGTAAAACGACTCAATCAGCCGTGAGATTTGGAGTAATTTACGACGTTTGCAGGCAGTAATGATTGGGAATGCAGACAGTGGTGTTGTGTTTGGATAATGTTGATGTATGAACGGGTTTTTAGGAGTGCAGGGACGACATGGAGCCCATGGTTCCATCTCCCCGCTCATATTTTACCATTTGTCTGTGAAATGTGATGTGTAGAGACCAGGGTTGGTGGATCTGCTCACATCGTTTAAAGCTGTAGAGAACTGAGCAGAAAGTAACGCCTCGGATACCTGCTTTAGCTTCCTGTCTGGTCATGTGACCTCCTCACCTGCACATCCAGGTAGTAACAGCTGTTCAGGAACATTTACAGTCGACATGTGGATTATCGACGTTCCTGAGCTCACATTAGTTCTTTATTAACAGAAGCTTCATCAGAACATTTGCTGCTTTTCTCTTTTGTGATTTTTTTTTTTAAAATCACTGAAACTGAACAGAATTTAGTTCTTCCATCTCAAACCTTTAACTTTCTGATTTGCTTGAAACATATTAATCAGAAACAATGAATATTTCAGCAGGTTATTTCATCTGTTTGAGCAACAACATCTCAGAAACTATTAAAGATAAAAACGTGAAACTGATCCAGGATCTGTAATGTTGGACAATAGATCATAATTTCTGGTTATAGAGGAAGTAAAATGTGATAAAAAGTCTTCATAAAACATCCCATTTGACACGATGAAGAATTTTTAAAAATCTTCTTTCTTCAGGTGGATCTTTCACGTTTGAAACTTTATTTTATCTGTATTCAGACATTTTAAAGGAACAAACTGCTGCTGTTGTTTCTCTTAAAGCTCTTTTCCAGATCTTGTTATCCACACTAACAGGTAGAAGTCAACATATGGATTCAACGTCTAAGAAGAAGTTAGACGTAAATCAGAAAATGGCAGCTTCAGTTCATTCTTTCATTTATTTATTCTGAGGTCAAGGAGATAAAATATGCATCAACCAAAGAATAAAATAAGATTAGTGTGTTACGGTTTGTGGTGTGAGAACCCAGGCACAGACACCAACAGACCGGCTCAGAGGTTATAATGAAAAAAAGGGGTTTTATTGTCAAAATCAAAAACTACTATAAACCAAAACTTAGACTGAGGAGGCACTACGAAGACCAAGCAGAAACACACAAAAGAGCTATTGGGTTGTACTCACTCCTTGCTGAAACAATATTACTAAAACCAAGCTGAAGTCCATTCAAAATTACCGAGTCCAAAGGTAAGGAGCAACAGAGTCCTAAGGGGCAAATCCGCAAACGAGAGTCCAAAACTGAAGTATCCAGAAGGCTGGTCGGGGACGACATGTGGGTAGTCAAACCAAATGCTCCAGCAAACACTGAAGGGAGCAGAGGGCTCTTATACAGAGGAGGGAAGCAGGTGAACAGAATTGTCTGATTACTCCCAGCTGAAGCTCATGCAGCACTCAGTGGTAATTCAGAGGGCGAGCGGCCGGGAGAGAGAGAGAGACAGGACGGGATCACAGGGCAGCAGCTGGAATGGAATCCTGACACAGTGCTGTAAAGTGACCTCCCCTCAGATGTTCTAATGATCTTTCACAGCTTCTAGGACCAGCAGCAGGTCCCATCTTATCAGAAGATCTGACTCTGATCATCTACAGGTTGTTTCCATCAGTTGGTGTCTCTGAAGCTTCAGACCTGGACCTAAAACCAGATCGTCTCCTTCAACCGTCTCTGATCTTCATGTCTTTCTGTTTTTAGAGCTTCAAGCTGAACGTGGACAGTCACAGCGTTCTGAAGGAGAACATCATGGAGGACGGGAAGGAGCTGCTGGCCGTCATCACCTCCAACCAATCAGGTAGCTCCATCACCTCCAACCAGTCAGATAGCTCCATCACCTCCAACCAGTCAGATAGCTCCATCTACTCCAACCAATCAGGTAGCTCCATCACCTCCAACCAATCAGGTAGCTCACTCACCTCCAACCAGTCAGATAGCTCCATCACCTCCAACCAATCAGGTAGCTCACTCACCTCCAACCAATCAGATAGCTCCATCTACTCCAACCAGTCAGATAGCTCCATCACCTCCAACCAATCAGATAGCTCCATCTACTCCAACCAGTCAGATAGCTCCATCACCTCCAACCAGTCAGATAGCTCCATCTACTCCAACCAATCAGGTAGCTCCATCACCTCCAACCAATCAGGTAGCTCACTCACCTCCAACCAGTCAGATAGCTCCATCACCTCCAACCAATCAGGTAGCTCACTCACCTCCAACCAGTCAGATAGCTCCATCACCTCCAACCAATCAGATAGCTCCATCTACTCCAACCAATCAGGTAGCTCCATCACCTCCAACCAATCAGGTAGCTCCATCACCTCCAACCAATCAGGTAGCTCCATCACCTCCAACCAATCAGGTAGCTCCATCACCTCCAACCAATCAGGTAGCTCCATCACCTCCAACCAATCAGATAGCTCCATCTACTCCAACCAGTCAGATAGCTCCATCACCTCCAACCAGTCAGATAGCTCCATCACCTCCAACCAGTCAGATAGCTCACTCACCTCCAACCAGTCAGATAGCTCCATCTACTCCAACCAGTCAGATAGCTCCATCTACTCCAACCAATCAGGTAGCTCCATCACCTCCAACCAATCAGGTAGCTCACTCACCTCCAACCAATCCAGTATCTTCTAACAGTTGGAGGTGTTTTCACTCCTGAGCTCACCCACTGGTTTCACTTTTAGCTTCTGTTACCTTTAGTTTTCAGTCGATCTTTAGCTTTTATTCGATCTTTAGTTTTCAGTCGATCTTTAGTTTTCAGTCGATCTTTAGCTTTTATTCGATCTTTAGTTTTCAGTCGATCTTTAGTTTTCAGTCGATCTTTAGCTTTTATTCGATCTTTAGTTTTCAGTCGATCTTTAGTTTTTATTCGATCTTTAGTTTTTATTCGATCTTTAGTTTTCAGTCGATCTTTAGTTTTCAGTCGATCTTTAGTTTTTATTCGATCTTTAGTTTTTATTCGATCTTTAGTTTTCAGTCGATCTTTAGTTTTCAGTCGATCTTTAGTTTTCAGTCGATCTTTAGTTTTCAGTCGATCTTTAGTTTTTATTCGATCTTTAGTTTTCAGTCGATCTTTAGTTTTTATTCGATCTTTAGTTTTCAGTCGATCTTTAGTTTTCAGTCGATCTTTAGTTTTCAGTCGATCTTTAGTTTTCAGTCGATCTTTGGTTTTCAGTCGATCTTTAGTTTTTATTCGATCTTTAGTTTTCAGTCGATCTTTAGTTTTTATTCGATCTTTAGTTTTCAGTCGATCTTTAGTTTTCAGTCGATCTTTAGTTTTCAGTCGATCTTTAGTTTTCAGTCGATCTTTGGTTTTCAGTCAGATTGAAAGTCACTGTTTTCTAAAGTTTGCTTTTGTTTTCCTTCTCTGTTTCCACTCTAAATGAAGAAGCAACTCTGTAGAACCAGCAGCTTCACTTCAAACCAACTTCCAAACTGATCATTATTTTTCTGTCTTTATGACCTTCTGGAAGTTCGTCTAGTTGAACTTGACTCTCAGGTTTTTCTAGTTTTAAATCTTCTTCCTGTCCATCCTGGTGCTCCTTGCCCTGCAGGTCTGAAGGAAATCCTCCAGATGGTTTCCAGCCAATGGGATCAGCTCCAGCGGCAGATCCGGCGCCAACACAGCTGGATGCTCCGCGCTCTCCGCTGCATTCAGGCTCGCCTCTTCTACTCCAGCCAATCACACGAGCCCTTCGCCACACTGGGGGACCCGTCGGCCAATCAGAAGCCTCCGTGCTCGGCGGACGGCCTGAAGGTAAATACTGGACGAGGTTTTTATTCTGAGCTCAACTCCGAAGCTTCCAGAGATTCTGATCATCTGCACTCTGGTTTTTATTCTGAGTTCATCTCCTCCATTTCCTGATGGAGATCCCTAATCATCCGTAGTTCACACTAAAACATACACACACACTAAAACACACACACACAACCTAAAGCACACTAAAACACACACCCTTACCCATCATCCTTTGCTCTATTGGCTGCCAGTTGTCGTTGCTCGGCTCTCATGGGTGCTGGTTGATTGGCGCTGGTTAATTGGAGCTGGTTAATTAGCGCTGGTTGACTGGTGCTGGTTGACTGGTGCTGGTTAATTGGCTGAACTCAGTTAAATATTTTGGAAGAGCTGACAAAGAACAAAATAAAGTTTAATGAGATCAGAGACTCTTTGAGAGGATGTGAACCTCCATCAGGTGGTCCAGCGGTTCTTATGTTCCGTTTATCTCCAATTGTTCACACATTGTCAGCTTTATTGATTGATTATTGATTATCTGAGACTGAATCCGATCATGGAGGTTCTTCTCAGCCTCACCTTACTGTAGTTTTCATCTGTTTGCTCTTTTCTTTCTCTCTTTCTTCCTCCTTGGTTCTTTCTTCTGTTTTCTGGATCTAAACTTGGTTCATTTTCCTGAATGTCTCATGATGTGTTCAAGGACCGTGGAAAAGCTGAACGTCTGTTTCTATCTATAGATAGTTGTTACGGTTACTGGGTGATCAGTGAAAATAATTCAATTCTGCTGGTTTTGGGGTTCAGAGGTTTAATCCTTCTCTACAAGTTCTTCCATCAAGTCCTCAGCTGGTTTCTTCTATTATTTCCTGTTTCCTTTCTTACTTCCTGTTTCCTCTCTTACTTCCTGTTTCCTGTTAAGACTGTTTGTAATCAGAGCAGCAGCTGATCAGTCAACATAAAATGCCGTGATAGAGGATGGATGGACAGATAGATGGATGATAGTGTGAGATCAGTCAACAGTTGACGCCATTAGCAGCTCTGAGTGTGTAAATGTGTGTGTGTCCATTATTTGGAATCCATGTTAGTGTGTGTGTGTGTGTGCTAATGCATTAATGTGTGTGTCCATTATGTGTCTGTGGGCTGCACATTACCATTCCATTCATTTTCTGAGTGTCTCTGCACTTAAAGCTTTGATCCGTAAAACATCCAAACAACAACCTGAAGAGTGAAGCAGCAGAATTATTACGATTCAATACAAACATGTTTAGATGATTCTCTCCATGAACGAGGACTAACCAGACTAACTCTGAAGAACCAGACGAACTGAAGAACCAGACTACCTGATGGACCAGACCTGCAGATCCTCCATCAGATGGTTTTAGTTCGGCTCCACGTGATGCTACACTTATTCGAGATTCAACTTATTTAAGACAAGTGGAATAAAATGACCATTAGGAGGAGATGAGCTGAAGTAAGAAGAAGAAAAACATTCAGAGGGATTCAATATTTTAATAAATCTGAAAAGCTGCTGTAACTTCAGAAGGTACCGACAGGACTGGATGTCGGGAACAAAGGACGTTCTGAGGCGTTCTCACTGTTCAGTTTGGTTTCAGTCCTGTTTATTTTTATTTTTATTTTCATTTGCTGTGAAAGAAAAGTCAAAGTTTTCAGTGTTTGGAACCAAACTGAAGTCAGAGTTTGGGTTCACTGAGACGCTTTTCAATTTAAAGATGATTCAGAGCTGAGGTTATTGAAGTCCAGCTCAGGACTGTAGAAGTTCACTGGTTGGTCCACATGTTCTCATCCATCAACAAAAGGAGATGTTTCTCCAGGACATAAATCAGAGTCCGTTTAAAGTCCTGGTCAGGTTCTCTGAGCTGCTTCACTGAGAATCTGTGTGTTGGAGGTTTTTATGGTGAGGTTTGTTCCAACTGAGGATCTACAACAGGTTCCTCTAAAGTTCAACGTCAGAAACATCGTAGTTCTGCAGGTCTGAATGATGGCGGCTGGTTGTTGTAGAGCTCCAGTTTAAATCTCAGGAGATCTTCACAAACCTGTCAGATGTTCAGCTCCTGGTTCACACAGATCTTCTTCACAGGATTTATTGTAGGAGAAGATATCAGCTGAACTCTGAGGCTTTATTCTACTTTGTTCCTGATGTGATGCAGCTCTTCATGCGGCTCCATGCGCTGCTCTGCAGCCTCCTGTTTCTGCATGAAGCAGCAGTTCCAGAGGAACGGCGACGAGGCTGCAGAGGATTCAGTGTTTTGCTCTGGTTCTGTAGCGTTCAGCATCACCGAGATGGAGGAAATAAAGCAGGCTGAGCTGTGTTCATTATCTGCTGCAGCTCTTTAATGACAATCAGATGCTCCATCTAATTACAGCCGCAGACAGGAGCTGAGACTGAAGGTCACTCAAGGGCAGCAGGTTCCTGTTGATGGAGCTAACGGAGCTAACAGCAGCTACAATAGAGCAGAATAGAATAGGATAGAACAGGTTTTTATTGTCACTGTCACAAAAAAAACCTATGAAAATCAGTATAGCTGTATAGCAGCAATAAAAGATAAACTACATAAATATTAACAATATTAAACACAGATTAAAAATAAACACAACGCAGAGACAAAAGCAAATATGGACCAGAGATATGAAGAATTTATAACCTTAAATATTGTAATTAAACATAAATTGCATGTGTGGATATTTGGTATTAGCATTCAACGGGGAGGGAGCAGACATTTGACAGCATCTAACAGCGGCTAGCAGCAGCTAAAATCAACTATTAGCGGCTAACAGCAGCTAACAGCATCTAAAAGCAGCTAACAGCGGCTATTAGCAGCTAACAGCAGCAGTCCAGGACTGGTTTTCTGCTGTTCTTCTGTGTTTTTAGCGCTGCAGTTGTGAGTTTCTGCTCGTGTGTGTTTCTGGGTGTTTAAATGAACGTAACCTTGACTAAAGGGCAAAATAAAGGGCAAATTGGAATAAATTTATCAAATTACGAAGTCTCGTATAATATTTATAACCGGCAGATCCACTATTCATTACAAAAGATTAAATACCAACTTGTATCAATAATTCATCCTCTTAATCTTCATTCTTAGTGCAATTAGGAGCAGAAGCAAACGACATATTTCACAGCAGCTCTGAGATGTTCTCATGTAATTTAGTGAATGTGGCTGCATCTCTTCAGGCTGCAGAATATTTAAGCTAATAGAAGACATTTATCTAAACGCAGCATCGTCTTAATAACAGCAGCTCTCAGAATATTATTGCATTACTGAACTTCATGTGACTCAAACAGAAGAGCTGCAGAAATAAACAGAACAAACCTGAAGAACATGAAATAAATAAATAAAACTGCAGGAATGAAACTCAAACGACGAGTTTCTGCTTCGTCTGTTTCACTTCATTCAGGTTTTATCTTAAAGACACAAAGTTCAGTAAACAGAATTCAGACTCATCTTTTCAGCAGGTTTGGTTCACAGGATTGTTGATAAACCAAATATGAGATTTTTATCATAAATTCAGTTCATAAATCCATGCTACTAAAACTGAATAATAGTAATATTAGATGATTATTTAAAATATAGCAGTCCTGTTTGTTTACCTTTCTTTACTGGTATTTTCAGGATGTTTTTATTTTTCCTGAAAAACATTTTATTTTTCTAAATCCTTAATCTTTCCTGCTCCAGTTCTGGATCATCTGCAGATTTTAGAGAAACTTTGGGACTTTTTCTCTGCTTCAGAAACATTTTAAATCCTAAAAGGTCACATCAGGAGTCTGTATGTTAAGTTTTAGGAATAAAAAATTAATTCCTAACAAGTATAAAAGTTGTTCCCTTTAAAGTTCCCTCACCTGTCCGTGAACTCAGGATGAGTCACATGACCTCCTCAGGTACAGAAGGGGCAGGTCACATTGTTGTGTTATTGTTGTGTTGTTCAGTCGATTGTGTAACTCTGGAAGTGTTGTTCATGTTGGATTCAGAGTCGGTTCAATATTTTGTCCTTCATCACTTCACCTGTGTTGGTTCATGGCTGATGCAGTCACCATGGCAACAGCAGGCGTGGTGTGATGTCACTAAATGTGCCTCCATACAGTCTCCTGGTGCTCGTCTGTCTGTCTGTCTGTCTGTCTGTCTGTCTGTCTGTCTGTCTGTCTGTCTGTCTGTCTGTCTGTCTGTCTGTCTGTCTGTCTGTCTGTCTGTCTGTCTATCTATCTATATCTTCAGTCTTATTGTCTCATCTTTACCTGAATCCCTGCATCTCTCCTCCATCACCCAGCTCCTCCTCTTCTCTTTATTCCCTCCTCCATCCCTCCATCTCCTGTTTCTCCTCGTCTGTTCGTGGATCTTGAGAGTTTCTCTTCATATAAATGTCAGGAAATATCAGAGCTGAGGTGGATTATGGACGAGGAGATCCACTGATAGCAGCAAATAGAACAGAGACGGAACCAGGGATTAGGAACACACACACACACACACACACACACACACACACACACACACACACACACACACACACACACACTGTGATACCAGAATATTGTGTTGTGTGTCTTCAGCTGTGTTAATGTGTGTGTGTGTGTGTGTGTGTGTGTGTGTTACAGTGTGTGTGTGTGTGTATTGTGTGTGTGTTGTCAGGGCGAGCGAACGGACAGAGAGAGAGTAGAAGGTGTTTAATACGAGTGTGAAAGCAGGTAATATTTAACAGCTTAGTAGGATTTGTCTGTCACATTACAGAGGATTGGAGGAAACACACACACACACACACACACACACACACACACACACACACACACACACACACACACACACACACAGTAACTCTCTGGATGGATTTTTGGGTGTTTGAATGTTTTCAGCTGAATCTGATTCTTTGTTTTTTTTTAAACTGTTTTCATGTTCTAAATTTTAAATCTGAGAGAACAAAGCGTTTCCATGATTTCTCAGTAAATTTCTGCTGTGAGGAATAAATGAGAATCTTTTTATTCCTGAGCTCCAGGTGTGTCATCATGTCTACCTCCACCCCCCTCCCTCCCTCCAGGTGGACCGTTTCTCTGCTAATATTTCTGGAGGTCCAGATCATACCAGCTCTCCTGGGGGCGGGGGGGGTCCGGATCATACCAGCTCTCCTGGGGCGGGGGGGTCCAGATCGTACCAAGTCTCCTGGGGGCGGGGGGGGGTCCGGATCATACCAGCTCTCCTGGGGCGGGGGGGTCCAGATCGTACCAAGTCTCCTGGGGGCGGGGGGGGGGGGGGTCCGGATCATACCAGCTCTCCTGGGGCGGGGGGGTCCAGGGAGGTGATGGGTTGAGATTAGTCCGATCTCTGTGACTGAAGGCTGGTCTCTGTGGACACGGACCTCTAATCCTATTAGAGCTGAACCAGGTGGAGGTGCACAAGGAAACACTTCAGAGGACACGCTAAGAACACGTGTCATCTGGTTACATGTTTCTGAATGAATTTATAAGTTAGAACACCGACATGTTCATGTTGTTCATGTGACTCCTCATGTACTTTAACCAGTCTGTTGGTGTGTTCATGTTGGCGTGTTCATGATGCAGCTGTGTGTGTGAGTCTTATCAGTGGAGCTGTGGAAGCAGGAGGAGCCCCAGGCCTCCATTAAACCTGCAGAGAAGGAGGATGGGGAGGAGGGCGGAGGACGAGGAGAAAACAGTGAATGTAGACCAGCTGTAGTTCCTGGTTGTTCCACCTGGTGGAGCCTCTTCCTGTTTATTCCTGTAGAGACCAGAGGAGGTTAGAGCAGAGAGCATTGTGGGAGTTTAGCAGCAGGGGCCACCATGACAAATACTCCTGTTCTGCTTAATGACCTCCAACCAGAACTCAGTCTGGATCTTCAGAGTTCCTGAATCTCTGATGGATCAAAGCTGACTGAGGAACCAGTCAGGATCCACAGAGGTCAGTTAGGATTATTAGTTACTGATTATTGAGAATAACTTATTGACAAAAAGTCCAAATACGGCACTAAAAATATATTTTATCAGTAAATGTCATGTTTAATCTGGCAGAGATTAACTGGACTCTGTAGAAACCGGTCCTTTAAAAGACTTTAGTGGAAATTACAGAACAAAGAAATGTTTTAGTTCTACTTTTAGAAGAGTAAAACCATGAAGACATCATCAGCATGAATGTCTCTGGATCACCAGAAGACCTGTAGGATGTTGGACACCAGTCTAAAGGTCTTCTGGTGGTCCAGAGACATTCATCAGTAGTCAGTCTTTAGTCCATCTTCAATCCATCTTTGTTTAGTCTTTATTCCATCTGTAGTAGTCTTCATTCTGTCTTTATTCCATCTTTAGTCCGCCTTTAATCATCTTTATTTCGTCTCTAGTCTGTCTTTATTCTGTCTTTATTCCGTCTTTATTTAGTCTTTTTTCTGTCGTTAGTCTCTCTTTAGGCCATATTTGGTCCATGTTTAGTCTATCTTTAGTCCATCTTTATTTGGTCTTTATTCCGTCTTTAGTCCGTCTTTAGTCCATGTTTAGCTCATCTTTAGTCCTTCTTTATTTAGTCTTTATTCCGTCTCTAGTCCGTCTTTATTCCATCTGTATTCCACATTTAGTCCATCTTTAGTCCATCTTTATTTAGTCTTTATTCAGTATCTAATCTGTCTTTATTCCACATTTAGTCCCTCTGTAGTCTATCTTTATTTAGTCTTTATTCCGTCTGTATTCCACATTTAGTCCATGTTTAGTCCATCTTTATTTAGTCTTTATTCCGTCTCTATTCCGTCTTTATTCCACATTTAGTCCCTCTGTAGTCTATCTTTATTTAGTCTTTATTCCGTCTGTATTCCACATTTAGTCCATCTTTAGTCCATCTTTATTTAGTCTTTATTCAGTCTCTAGTCTGTCTTTATTCTGTCTTTAGTCCACATTTAGTCCATATTTAGTCCATCTTTATTTAGTCTTTATTCAGTCTCTAGTCCATCTTTATTCCTTCTTTAGTCCACAGTCTGTCTTTATTCCATCTTTATTTAGTCTTTATTCCTTCTTTAGTCTGTCTTTATTCCATCTTTATTCCTTATTTAGTCTATCTTTATTTAGTCTTTAGTCTGTCTTTATTCCATCTTTTAGTCTTTATTCCTTCTTTAGTCCGTCTTTATTCCATCTTTAGTCCATCTTTATTCCTTATTTAGTCTATCTTTATTTAGTCTTTAGTCTGTCTTTATTCCATCTTTATTTAGTCTTTATTCCGTCTTTATTCCATCTTTAGTCCACATTTAGTCCATATTTAGTCCATCTTTATTTAGTCTTTAGTTCGTCTTTAGTCCATCTTTATTCTTTATTTAGTCCAACTTTATTTAGTCTTTATTCAGTCTCTAGTCCATCTTTATTCTGTCTTTATTCCATCTTTAGTCCACATTTAGTCCATATTTAGTCCGTCTTTATTCCTTATTCAGTCCGTCTTTGTTCCGTCTTTAGTCCATCTTTATTCCTTATTTAGTCCGTCTTTGTTCCGTCTTTAGTCCATCTTTATTCCTTATTTAGTCCGTCTTTGTTCCGTCTTTAGTCCATCTTTATTCCTTATTTAGTCCATCTTTATTCCGTCTTTTTTCCGTCGTTAGTCTCAGATGATGTTGTGATCAATAACCATCATCAGGTTAGTAACTGATCTTAATATGTGAGTGTTTGAGGTGAGGAAGATGAAGAATCCTCCTCATCTCCAGCGGTGATGTTGATCCGTGGACTCTCCTCCTGAACATGCACAGCGACTCTTCTCCCCCTGTGAGTGATTTAAATATTGACCTCAGGTTATTACCGGCTTTTTAAATCAAATTACCGAGTGTTGGACTCCTGCCTGATACCTGATCGAGCCAATCAGACGGCTCGTCCCGCTCACACAGCACTTTACATAAATTAAGATTAAAGTTGGAAGTTTGGAGTTGGTCTAACCACGCAGCGACACTCTATCAAGATGGTTTGTGTTGGAGGTAATCCCTGGTTTAGGATCTGCAGAGCTGCATTTCCAGGTCATTTAAAGTGATAAAACTTCACCTGGAGGGTTGGAGTGTCGCACAGCAGCAAGTTTCAAAGTAGCTGCAGCAGAAAGTTTCCACAGATTTAACATATATTCCTCCTAAACGTCGACATCATTTAAATACCAAACACTGGAGATCAAGAACAGAAATGACTGTTTACCCTGGAAAGACCACTGGAGTTAAAAATAGAAAGTAAAAAATGACTTATTATTGATCCAATATGTCTTTAGAAAGAAAGAAGGATTTATTTGTCACTATTCTGTGTTTGGAAGCATTTAAATAAGGCTTGGTTTGATTTTATGGTTCAAGAGATTAACTAAATGTTTGAGAACAAAATTAAAACACATAAAGCTCATTTTGTGGTTAAATTAGATTTTATTATGAATATTTAGCTACCTGTAGTTTTATATTCTACTTACACTACTGTTCAAAAGTCTGGAGTCACTTAAAATGTCCTTATTGTTGAAAGAAAAGAAGTTTTTTTTCCCATTGAAGATCACATTAAATCAATGATAAATCCAGTGTAGACATTGTTAATGTGATAAATGACTATTGTAGCTGTAAGTGTTTAATGGAATATCTCCATAGGGGTACAGAGGAACATCTCCTGTGTTCTAATGCTACACTGTGTTAGCTAATGGTGCTGAAAGGCTCATTGATGGTTAGAAAACCCTTGTAGAATTATGTTAGCACATGGATAAAAGTGTGAGTTTATCTGGATGAACCCAAACTTTAGAACGGTTTGTGAACTGTGTCTCTATCAGTCATTTGTTTTTTGTCATCCTATCAATTAAATTCTGTCGTGTTTCTGAAATAAATAAAATAATCTGCTGCCACAAAACAAAGTGGAATATTCACGTTTAAAGCTCTTCAGTCCTCATCAACATGAGAAGAAAACCCATGAAATTATAATAATTAATGCGTCCGGTGATGCATATTTCACCAAAAAATAAATATGAGAAGGTGCTAGAGATGGCGTTATCAGTCAGTAACTGATTAATCAATACCACACAGTGATGCTCTCTGTTCTAGACTCCTGATTGGTTCTTCAGTCAGTTCTGATCCTTCAGAGATTCAACTGCTCTGATGATCCAGGTTGAGTTCTGGTTGGAGGTCATTAAGTAGAACAGAAATCTTTGTCGTGATGCCCCCTGCTGCTAAACTCCCACAATGCTCTCTGCTTTAACTGCAGTCTGAGTGACGCCTGCTCTGGTTCTGATTGGAGAGAAATAATGAACCGGGTCAGGACTGGATGATGATGTTTAAACTTCATCCATGTTCCAGTTTAAATTAGACCCGATGAACTGGTTTCATTCCAGTTTAAATTAGACCTGATGAACTGGTTTCATTCCAGTTTAAATTAGACCCGATGAACTGGTTTCATTCCAGTTTAAATTAGACCTGATGAACTGGTTTCATTCCAGTTTAAATTAGACCTGATGAACTGGTTTCATTCCAGTTTAAATTAGACCTGATGAACTGGTTTCATTCCAGTTTAAATCCATCCTAATCGTCTGGTTCTGACTCTGCTCTAATGTTCGTGTCTCGTTGTGTTTCCTGTTTGTTGTGTTTGTGTCTCATTGTGTTTCCTGTTTGTTGTGTTTGTGTCTCATTGTGTTTCCTGTTTGTGTGTTTGTTTTTTGTTGTGTTTCCTGTTTGTTGTGTGTTTGTGTCTCGTTGTGTTTCCTGTTTGTTGTGTGTTTGTGTCTCGTTGTGTTTCCTGTTTGTTGTGTGTTTGTGTCTCGTTGTGTTTCCTGTTTGTTCTGTGTTTGTGTTTCCTGTTTGTTGTGTTTGTGTCTCATTGTGTTTCCTGTTTGTTGTGTGTTTGTGTCTCGTTGTGTTTCCTGTTTGTTCTGTGTTTGTGTTTCCTGTTTGTTGTGTTTGTGTCTCATTGTGTTTCCTGTTTGTGTGTTTGTTTTTTGTTGTGTTTCCTGTTTGTTGTGTGTTTGTGTCTCGTTGTGTTTCCTGTTTGTTGTGTTTGTGTCTCATTGTGTTTCCTGTTTGTTGTGTGTTTGTGTCTCGTTGTGTTTCCTGTTTGTTCTGTGTTTGTGTTTCCTGTTTGTTGTGTTTGTGTCTCATTGTGTTTCCTGTTTGTTGTGTGTTTGTTTTTTGTTGTGTTTCCTGTTTGTTGTGTGTTTGTGTCTCGTTGTGTTTCCTGTTTGTTCTGTGTTTGTGTTTCCTGTTTGTTGTGTTTGTGTCTCATTGTGTTTCCTGTTTGTTGTGTGTTTGTTGTGTTTCCTGTTTGTTGTGTGTTTGTTGTGAGTTTGTGTTTTGTTGTGTTTTCTGTTTGTTGTGAGTTTGTTGTGTTTCCTGTTTGTTGTGTGTTTGTTGTGAGTTTGTGTTTTGTTGTGTTTCCTGTTTGTTGTGTGTTTATTGTGAGTTTGTGTTTTGTTGTTTCCTGTTTGTTGTGTGTTTGTGTCTGGTTGTGTTTCCTGTTTGTTGTGTGTTTGTGTTTTGTTGTTTCCTGTTTGTTGTGTGTTTGTTGTGAGTTTGTGTTTTGTTGTTTCCTGTTTGTTGTGTGTTTGTTGTGTTTCCTGTTTGTTGTGTGTCTGTGATGAGTCGTTTGTGTGTTTGTTGTGTGTCTGTGTTTTGTGTGCGTCCATCAGGTTTCTAAAGCGGCTCTTAGAACTCTTCCTCCCACCGTGAGTCCAGCTGAGTATAAATGAGGCTTTAATTGATGCTTTAGTGAACAAAGTTGAGCAGAATAAAGTTCTTCCAACAGTTTTCTGACCTTTTAGCGTGGTATTGAAAGCTAATGTGCTTAATTATCACCGATAATCTCCTGAAACGACTGAAACCAGCCGCAGTTAATGCTCCTGGAACACATGCGGTCAGTGAATCCATCTCTTTTTATTTCATCCTGGAGTTGTGGAGACACAAAGTGAAAGTGTGCGACGCCTCCCTCCCACCTGCAACATCCAGAACAGCTAAATGAAATATGCAAATAATCCCAATAAGAAATAATTAACGCTGTCTGCTCTCCGTGGCAGCAGGTATTAGCATGCCAAAGCACTCCAAAATGTAATTTATAAAGTGAGTTTAAAAAAGCGCCCGGCTCTTTCTGTGTCTTTGCCGACGGCAATCTGACGTTTCTAATGCACTCGGAGAGGAATAAATTGATAGTGGTGGCGCAGGGCTGTTTCTGTTTTAATTTCCATTCCTGATATTCCTCAAATATTTAATTACGGGCTGCTAAAAGTGAACACGGAGAGGCTGTTTTCCTTTTTTTGGGCTGCAGATGGTTTGTGTCACATTAGCTTGTTAAACATGGAGCCGATGATTAGACGAGCCGCTTGAGTTTGATGAAAGTTGAAGGAAAACGGAGGCGACGTCGGTTAACAAGCCGACGCCTGGAGTACAGGAAAGAGTCTCTGACAGGTGGAGGAAGTTTCAGCTTCATGGAGAGGAAAAAAAGGCTTTTATTCATCCAGACAGAACTTTTCCTGACTCAACTCTCTGGAATCATCTCTTCTCCTCCACAAACATCCAAGAGTTAGTTTCACTGATTCTGTTTTAGAAGTTTTAATGTGTTTGACTTTCATTCTTTCTCTGTTGTCGTGATTCTTTTCTGTCATTCTGGTGAATTTATGATCAGGATAAAAAAGTGAAGTCGCTGTTATTCATAGCGAACGCTTAAACAGCAGCCGTGATTTCCAGATAGACAGAAAAAAATTAAACAAAACGACAAAAACGAGACATGAATCATCAAAAACGACAAAAACGAGACACAAAATGACAAAAATGAGACCTAAAAGGTTTAAGTGCTGCTCTTCAGACCCTACAGAGTTTTTTCTGGTGTGGATTTTTCCGATTATTTTACATATAAAGGAGTAAAACTGTCTGTAAAACATATAAAAGCCAACAGGATTAAATATGGAGAATAACTGACTAGTATAATAAAGTTATGACCCTACGGTATTCTAAATTACAGAATTTATTCTAACTAATATAAATATTAAGGCTGAGACCCTGCAGCATTATTAATTATGAACATTAACTGATTAATTTAGAGCAAACCTGGATTCTCTATCAGCAGCTTCATGTGGCCTCTTCAGGGTTTCATTCTGAAAGGACTTCCTGCTTCTTCACTGGTTAGAATAATGGAACTACTGCAGTCTTTGGGTTGATAATTCAGGTTCTGTGGGTGATTGCTTCTGTCTGAATCACTTCGGACGCCTTTAGGGACGTTTTGTGTGACTTTGTTGAAAGTTGTGAGTCTGGAGGAGCATCTGAGACTAGACCTGAGATCAGACCTGAGACTAGACCTGAGATCAGACCTGAGAGCAGACCTGAGACTAACCTGAAACTAGACCTGAGATCAGACCTGAGACTAGACCTGAGATCAGATGTGAGATCAGACCAGACCTGAGACTAGACCTGAGATCAGATGTGAGATCAGATCAGACCTGAGACTAGACCTGAGATCAGACCTGAGATCAGACCTCAGATCAGACCTGAGACCAGACCAGACCTGAGATCAGACCTGAGACTAGACCTGAGACCAGACCAGACCTGAGATCAGACCTGAGACAAGACCTGAGACCAGACCTGAGATCAGACCCGAGATCAGATGTGAGATCAGACCAGACCTGAGACCAGACCTGAGACTAGACCTGAGACCAGACCAGCGACCAGACCAGAGATCAGACCTGAGACCAGACCTAAGACCAGACCAGACCAGACCAGAGACCAGACCTGAGACCAGACCAGAGACCAGACCAGAGATCAGACCTGAGACCAGACCTGAGACCAGACCTGAGACCAGACCTGAGACCAGACCAGAGATCAGACCTGAGACCAGACCTGAGACCAGACCTGAGATCAGACCTGAGACCAGACCTGAGACCAGACCAGAGATCAGACCTGAGACCAGACCTGAGACCAGACCTGAGATCAGACCAGAGATCAGACCAGAGATCAGACCAGAGATCAGACCTGAGACCAGACCTGAGACCAGACCTGAGACCAGACCTGAGACCAGACCAGAGATCAGACCTGAGACCAGACCTGAGACCAGACCTGAGACCAGACCTGAGACCAGACCTGAGACCAGACCTGAGATCAGACCTGAGACCAGACCTGAGACCAGACCTGAGACCAGACCAGAGATCAGACCTGAGACCAGACCTGAGACCAGACCAGAGATCAGACCTGAGACCAGACCTGAGACCAGACCAGAGATCAGACCTGAGACCAGACCTGAGACCAGACCTGAGATCAGACCTGAGACCAGACCTGAGACCAGACCTGAGATCAGACCTGAGACCAGACCAGACCTGAGATCAGACCTGAGACTAGACCTGAGACCAGACCTGAGATCAGACCTGAGACTAGACCTGAGATCAGATGTGAGATCAGACCAGACCAGAGATCAGACCTGAGACCAGACCTGAGACCAGACCAGACCAGAGATCAGACCTGAGACTAGACCTGAGATCAGACCTGAGACCAGACCTGAGATCAGACCTGAGACTAACCTGAAACCAGACCTGAGACCAGACCAGAGATCAGACCTGAGACCAGACCTGAGACCAGACCTGAGATCAGACCTGAGACCAGACCTGAGACCAGACCTGAGATCAGACCTGAGACCAGACCTGAGATCAGACCTGAGACTAACCTGAAACTAGACCTGAGATCAGACCTGAGATTAGACCTGAGATCAGACCTCAGATCAGACCTGAAACTAGACCTCAGATCAGACCTCAGATCAGACCTGAGATCAGACCTGAGACCAGACCTCAGATCAGACCTGAGACCAGACCAGACCTGAGATCAGACCTGAGACTAGACCTGAGACCAGACCAGACCTGAGATCAGACCTGAGACAAGACCTGAGACCAGACCTGAGATCAGACCCGAGATCAGATGTGAGATCAGACCAGACCTGAGACCAGACCTGAGACTAGACCTGAGACCAGACCAGCGACCAGACCAGAGATCAGACCTGAGACCAGACCTAAGACCAGACCAGACCAGACCAGAGACCAGACCTGAGACCAGACCAGAGACCAGACCAGAGATCAGACCTGAGACCAGACCTGAGACCAGACCTGAGACCAGACCTGAGACCAGACCTGAGACCAGACCTGAGACCAGACCAGAGATCAGACCTGAGACCAGACCTGAGACCAGACCTGAGACCAGACCTGAGACCAGACCTGAGACCAGACCTGAGATCAGACCTGAGACCAGACCTGAGACCAGACCTGAGACCAGACCAGAGATCAGACCTGAGACCAGACCTGAGACCAGACCAGAGATCAGACCTGAGACCAGACCTGAGACCAGACCAGAGATCAGACCTGAGACCAGACCTGAGACCAGACCTGAGATCAGACCTGAGACCAGACCTGAGACCAGACCTGAGACCAGACCTGAGATCAGACCTGAGACCAGACCAGACCTGAGATCAGACCTGAGACTAGACCTGAGACCAGACCTGAGACCAGACCTGAGATCAGACCTGAGACCAGACCAGACCTGAGACCAGACCTGAGACCAGACCTGAGATCAGACCTGAGACCAGACCAGACCTGAGATCAGACCTGAGATTAGACCTGAGATCAGACCTCAGATCAGACCTGAAACTAGACCTCAGATCAGACCTCAGATCAGACCTGAGATCAGACCTGAGACCAGACCTCAGATCAGACCTGAGACCAGACCAGACCTGAGATCAGACCTGAGACTAGACCTGAGACCAGACCAGACCTGAGATCAGACCTGAGACAAGACCTGAGACCAGACCTGAGATCAGACCCGAGATCAGATGTGAGATCAGACCAGACCTGAGACCAGACCTGAGACTAGACCTGAGACCAGACCAGCGACCAGACCAGAGATCAGACCTGAGACCAGACCTAAGACCAGACCAGACCAGACCAGAGACCAGACCTGAGACCAGACCAGAGACCAGACCAGAGATCAGACCTGAGACCAGACCTGAGACCAGACCAGAGATCAGACCTGAGACCAGACCAGAGACCAGACCTGAGACTAGACCTGAGATCAGACCTGAGATCAGACCTGAGACCAGACCTGAGACCAGACCAGAGATCAGACCTGAGACCAGACCTGAGACCAGACCAGACCAGAGATCAGACCTGAGACCAGACCTGAGACCAGACCAGAGATCAGACCTGAGACCAGACCTGAGACCAGACCAGAGATCAGACCTGAGACCAGACCTGAGACCAGACCAGAGATCAGACCTGAGACCAGACCTGAGACCAGACCAGAGATCAGACCTGAGACCAGACCTGAGACCAGACCAGAGACCAGACCTGAGACCAGACCTGAGACCAGACCTGAGATCAGACCTGAGACCAGACCTGAGACCAGACCAGAGATCAGACCTGAGACCAGACCTGAGACCAGACCTGAGATCAGACCTGAGACCAGACCTGAGACCAGACCTGAGATCAGACCTGAGACCAGACCTGAGACCAGACCTGAGATCAGACCAGAGATCAGACCAGAGATCAGACCTGAGACCAGACCTGAGACCAGACCAGAGACCAGACCTGAGACCAGACCAGAGACCAGACCAGAGACCAGATCAGAGACCAGACCAGAGACCAGACCTGAGACCAGACCAGAGACCAGACCTGAGACCAGACCAGAGACCAGACCAGAGACCAGATCAGAGACCAGACCAGAGACCAGACCAGAGACCAGACCAGAGACCAGACCTGAGACCAGACCAGAGACCAGACCAGAGACCAGATCAGAGACCAGACCAGAGACCAGACCAGAGACCAGACCAGAGACCAGACCAGAGACCAGACCAGAGACCAGACCAGAGACCAGACCTGAGACCAGACCAGAGACCAGACCAGAGACCAGACCAGAGACTAGACCTGAAACTCGGCCTGCTGTTTTAAAGCTGCTGTTTTTTTTCCAGCTGATGTCAGAAACATGGAGTCTGTTTCATTTCTCTCTGTTTGGTTTAATTCTGCTGTCAGACACACAAACAGACTTTCTGTGAATGAATTAATGCAGAGACACGAAGCAGCACATAAAGACTCCGACTGTCCTTCTGCTGCTTTAATTACGTCCTGATCTCAGCTTCGTCCTCACATTTAACTCATCTGTATTCAGCATGAAGCTGAAACACTGAAGCAGCTTCTCCAGTAAAACACAACCAGAAGCTCTGCAGGCTGGAATTACCGTTCAAAACCCACTTTATTGACTTTATTCCTGTTAAACACCAGTTAAACTCGTCATTTCTGAGGCATTTCTGAGTCAAACACAAGCTGAAAATAAAACACACAATGAAACAACAAAAACAAGACACTAAATGAGAAAAACAAGATACATGACAACAACAAGATATAAAACAACAAAAGCAAAACCCAAAACAGAAAAAACAAGACACAAGATGACTATGATATGACACAAAATGACAGGAACGAGATTTGAAATGACAAAAACGAGACACAAAACAACAAAAATGGAACACAAAATGACAAAAACAAAACACAAAATGATAATAATGAGACACAAAACTACAAAAACAAGAAGAAATGACAGGAGACACAAAAAAAGACACAAAATGACAAAAACGAGATGGAAAATGATGATCCAGTGAATCAGCAGCTCTGGAGGAGGACTGAGCTCTCTGATCGCTTTTCTAGTTTCCTGTTTGTTGTCCAACACCTGCTTTTTACATTTTTATTCCTCTTTAAAATATTTAGTGGGTGTTTCATAACAGAATTAAACTCCAGGTCTGTGGAAACCTCCAGATTGTGAAGAAGAAGAAGAACTGTGATGATGAACGCAGACGGAGCAGCAGGAGGTTAAAGTCGACACTGACCAGTTAGAAATGATCGATGTTTGATATCAGATCAGGAGATTCCTGAGAGGAGAAACCAGTAAAATGAAAACGAGGAGGGATGAGAACCAGAGATGGATAAGAGAAGAAGCAGAAGAAGATGGACAGAATAAAGTTTAAGAGTGAAGAGCGGCAGAGATAAAAGCAGATATGAGAACAAAAGAGGAGGGAAGGCAGCGATAAAGGCGAGGATGGGGGATGGAGGGATGAGCAGCGGAGGTGTGGAGGCTGTTTTCTACCTGTGAGGCACCGTAAATCAGAGGCGATAAGGTAATTCTGCTGCCGTTCATCATCCGGCTGCAGACACTTTTATGGGCAGCAGATTGGCTGTAAGGGCTGCTGATTACAATGAGACGATGTTTGGAGACCAGGAGCCAATGGCTGAGCCTCTTACTGACACGTCTGGGGCGGCTTTATCCCACAAAACAGCTAAATATCCCTCAGATTCATCCACCTGGAATCTAACGGAACAGACCCACACAAAGCTGCATCTTTATCTTTAGATAGACCTGAAAATCAACCATCACAATGAAAAATATAAGGTTAATATCATGTTTGACTGGAAATCATCTGGAACTGAAAATATTTAAATTAAATTTAATCATCTGAATCACAAAACCAAAAATATTTGTCATCTTAAATAAAAAATTAGCAAAATGACTCCACCAGAAACCCAAAAACCTAAAATAAAAACTAAAGCTTCAACCTATAATCAGGAAAATTAACCAAATATCAGCCTAAAGTCATGATATTTTCATGAAATCCTTGTTTTCTACACGACTCCCTTAAAAAGGGTTAGGATTAATATCAACAAGAAAAACACAAAAATGAGACAAAAACACAAAAAGCAGTCATAAAACAACCCAAATAACACTCTAAAGGACAAAAACCAGACCAACAAAATGACAGAAGCAAGACATGACGCAACACAAATTAGAATGAGAATGACAAAAATGAGACACACTGCCACAAAACAGGAAGAAAACAACAGAAATGTGACAGAAAACAAGAAAAACTCCGACAAACTGACAAACGAGACGCTACACAAGGTAGAAAACGACAAAAAATAGACAGAAAATGACTCCGAAAAATGCACAAAATGACAGAAATGTGACCACAATATGATTAAAAATGGGGAAAAAAACACGACAGAACAACACAAAACAACCAGAGAGAGACTGAAAAGAAAAGCCTATAAAATAAAGTAGCATGACTCAGAAACATGTTGGAGAGCCATCCAGCATGGAGAAACATCTGCAGATGATGAGCAGAGAGGAGAGGAAACATGGAAACAGAAGAACATCTGCATCTGATGGAGAAGATGATCTCCATTATCTCCTCTTCTCTCACTGATTCTCCATCTGACACTCATTTGTAGAATCCAGTAGATCTGGACTGAATCTGCTCAGAACCATCTCCTCCTGAACATCAGACCTTCTGACTCCATACGAGTGAAGATGAGGAGGTGCAGAGTTCCTCCTTTAGTCTCTGTATGGGCAGTGAGGCTGAGGATTGTAGCCGTTCTATTTTTGATTTATGTTCCACATTAGAAACTGAAACTAGCTGGATGGTGTCCTTGAAGGAAGCTGAACGTCTGCTGAGGAGGACAGCAGGACTGTGGAGCCAGCAGCAGAATAAATAAGGAGCTGGACTCTTCTTCTGTCGCAGACGTCAAATTACATCTAATAGCTGAGAATTACACAGAATGGACCTTAATTACCTGTAATTTACCCCCCAAAATCTTAATTCCCCTCTGCCACCCGCCACGTAAATAAGCGCCACGTCTAATTTGGTTGTTTTGGAGACCACACCGTGATGGAGATGGATACGAGGAGCTGGAGATAATTTGATTCTGGAGGAGCCGGCTGCATTTTTAATGTGCGCTCAGCCAGGCGTGAGCTGATGTTTTAGTTTTAATTCTGAGAAATCAGAAGAGACCAGCAGCAATTAGACTCACAACAATCCTCTCATTTGTTTGTTTAGAGAATCTAAACCTGTTGTTGGTGACCTCTAGTGGCCGAACTCCTCCGCTGGCTGCACGAAGTTTCTAGAATTAAAACCATGAAACACTGAGGAGTTATTTTACTGAAAAATCTGAACTATCTGACAGGAAATGCTTTACGGCTGTTAGCGTCTGCCCCGTCAACCCCCAGAGTCTTCTTTAACGGGTTTTTACGGTTTCCACGGCGACAGTTCACCCGATCCTCACCAGGAAAACCACCGGATCTTTTTACGGCCTCATTAGCTGCGATAGAAGAATCGACCAGTCAGATCGCTCAGATTAAATTAGCAGCTGCTGTAATGACACCTGAGAGACGTTCGTCACCAAGGCAACCATAACGACATCACCGTGATGTCAACAAACGGCGTCCTCAGAGGGAATAATTTTACGGGACGAATCGAAGCATATTTAGGTAATTCTGTAAAATAAAATAAAAAATTACAATCTGTAGTTAGAATGGTCTGACTGTACCTCACCATCATTCTGTACTAACAGAGTTAAACTGGTCAGATGTTGTTTTTATGGAAATGATTCTGAAATCAGACCAGAAGCAGACAGTCGGCTAGCGTTAGCCACTAACATTAGCACTAACGTTAGCGTCTGTTAGCGTCTCTGTCAGACCAGTCTCTTCCTTTAACCCAGTCAGACTCACATGAACTGATCAGCTGGTTAACTGGACACCTGTCAGTCTGATATTTAATGTTTTTGGTTCCTCTGCGGCTCTTTAACAGTGATTTTTTTTTTGTTGTTGTTTCCAGACGGTCTTCTGTTACTTTGGAGCTCTTTAACGGTGGTTTTTCCAGACGTTCTTTTATTGTTCTGGAGCTTCATCTTGACTTTCTGCAGCTTCCAGCTCCAGTCAGGGCAGAATAATTGTCACTGAATATTTAAAGCTGCAGATAGACATTGGTGTGATCCAGCTGTGGTCAGCGGAGCGTTCAGCAGCCGCCGGATTAATGGAGGAGGTGATGAAGTGCAGAATAAATAGTGAATAAACTCCAGCGCCGCTAGCTGACCCTGCACTGGCTGGACGGGTTCTACTGGAGGACGTGGTCATGAAAGAGTCATGAAACACCAGCGGCACTGCTGATTCCCAGTCTGCAGCAGTCTGGAGACTAAAAACATTCAGAGGGCGGCAGAGAAAAGGTCGACTTCAGGGAGAAACCACAGTTGTGTTTTACAGGGTCCTTAAACACAACACGGACCTTCATGAACCACTGGAGCAGCAGAAAAACTACAACCATGTCTGCCAAACACCAAAAACTACAACCATGTCTGCCAAACACCAAAAACTACAACCATGTCTGCCAAACACCAAAAACTACAAACATGTCTGATAAACACTAAAATCTACAAACATGTAAATGGTTGTATTTATATAGCGCTTTTATCCAAAGCGCTTTACATCACATTCACCCATTCACACACACATTTACACACTGATGGTGGAAGCTGCCATGCAAGGCGCTAACCACGACCCACCAGGAGCAATTAGGGGTTAGGTGTCTTGCTCAGGGACACCTCGACATGAGCTCGACGGGCTGAGGATCGAACCGCAACCCTCCGGTTGCGAGACAGCCACTCTACCCACAGAGCCATGCCGCCCCATAAGACGTCTGTCAAACATCATGCAGGTAGAAAGACTCCTGTCTGCTGCTGATTCACACCTGATCTGATATTACAACATTAGATCTAAACTATCATCAGACAGAAACTGGAAAAACAAAATTAGAGTCTAAACTTTCCTACGGTCCTTGAATTAATCATGTTTGTATTCATTTTGTCCGTTTGTTTTCAGATTTTCTTGTTTTGTGTCTCATTATTGTCGTTCTGTGTCTCTTTGTAGTGGCTTTTTCTCCTCATCCTGTAGATGTTCTATCTCCATGTTTCCTTTCTACTCATTAGTAGAAAATATTTCTCCCTGCAGGATGGATCTCCAACAACTAGATCCTCTGTTCTCTGTTTCTGAGCCATGCTGCTTTTTTTTTTTTTTTTTTAATTTGTGCTTCTTCTACAGTATCTGTCTGCTGGTTCTGGTTGTGTTTAAAGATGAAGAGCTGCTGGTGTGTTTTCAGGTTTAAATCCTGGTTTCTGCTGTTAAATGTGGAGCCAGTGGATGAAGGAAGGTCAGTCTGTTAGGTTCTCTGGTCCTCTGCAGACCTGCTGCTTCCTGTAGATCCTCATATCTCTAAGAGATCAGACATTGTGAAGCCCAAACAGACTGAAGAACATAAAATAAATCATCAGATGTAGATGTTCCACCATCAGATGTAGATGTTTGACCATCAGATGTAGATGTTCCACCATCAGATGTAGATGTTTGACCATCAGATGTAGATGTTCCACCATCAGATGTAGATGTTCCACCATCAGATGTAGATGTTTGACCATCAGATGTAGATGTTCCACCATCAGATGTAGATGTTTGACCATCAGATGTAGATGTTCCACCATCAGATGTAGATGTTTGACCATCAGATGTAGATGTTCCACCATCAGATGTAGATGTTCCACCATCAGATGTAGATGTTCCACCATCAGATGTAGATGTTTGACCATCAGATGTAGATGTTCGACCATCAGATGTAGATGTTTGACCATCAGATGTAGATGTTTGACCATCAGATGTAGATGTTTGACCATCAGATGTAGATGTTTGACCATCAGATGTAGATGTTCCACCATCAGATGTAGATGTTCCACCATCAGATGTAGATGTTCCACCATCAGATGTAGATGTTCCACCATCAGATGTAGATGTTCCACCATCAGATGTAGATGTTTGACCATCAGATGTAGATGTTCCACCATCAGATGTAGATGTTTGACCATCAGATGTAGATGTTCCACCATCAGATGTAGATGTTCCACCATCAGATGTAGATGTTCCACCATCAGATGTAGATGTTCCACCATCAGATGTAGATGTTCCACCATCAGATGTAGATGTTCCACCATCAGATGTAGATGTTTGACCATCAGATGTAGATGTTCCACCATCAGATGTAGATGTTTGACCATCAGATGTAGATGTTCCACCATCAGATGTAGATGTTCCACCATCAGATGTAGATGTTCCACCATCAGATGTAGATGTTTGACCATCAGATGTAGATGTTCGACCATCAGATGTAGATGTTTGACCATCAGATGTAGATGTTTGACCATCAGATGTAGATGTTTGACCATCAGATGTAGATGTTTGACCATCAGATGTAGATGTTCCACCATCAGATGTAGATGTTCCACCATCAGATGTAGATGTTCCACCATCAGATGTAGATGTTTGACCATCAGATGTAGATGTTCCACCATCAGATGTAGATGTTTGACCATCAGATGTAGATGTTCCACCATCAGATGTAGATGTTCCACCATCAGATGTAGATGTTCCACCATCAGATGTAGATGTTCCACCATCAGATGTAGATGTTCCACCATCAGATGTAGATGTTCCACCATCAGATGTAGATGTTTGACCATCAGATGTAGATGTTCCACCATCAGATGTAGATGTTCCACCATCAGATGTAGATGTTTGACCATCAGATGTAGATGTTCCACCATCAGATGTAGATGTTTGACCATCAGATGTAGATGTTCCACCATCAGATGTAGATGTTCCACCATCAGATGTAGATGTTTGACCATCAGATGTAGATGTTCCACCATCAGATGTAGATGTTCCACCATCAGATGTAGATGTTTGACCATCAGATGTAGATGTTTGACCATCAGATGTAGATGTTCCACCATCAGATGGAATTCTGCTTTAACGTCTTTTAGAAGAAAATCTGAAGCTTCTTAAAACAGAATAAACATGAATCTTTGTTCCCTTCTTACAGACACACAATCATCTCCATCGTCTCCTGCTGAGTGTCTGTGTTTTAATGTGTGTGTGTGTTTTATGTGTGTGTTTTAATGTGTGTGTGTGTTTTATGTGTGTGTTTTAATGTGTGTGTGTGTTAATGTGTGTGTTTTATGTGTGTGTGTTGGAGCAGAGTTTCTTGTGAAGTTGTTTTTAAATCATATTTGATTTCATGCATAATTAGCTCGGCCATCAGCAACCGCTGGCCGCATGCTGTGTGTTTATGCACACACACACACACACACACACACACACACACACACACACACACACACACACACACACACACACACACACACACTGAATCTGTTCATTCTGAAGGAGATTCTCAACATTTCTACCTTAGAAGAAACTGAAAGCAACCCAGAGACCCACCTGAGAGTGTTAGTGCATGTGTGTTTTAGTGTGTTTTAGTGTGTTGTAATGCATGTGTGTTTTAGTGTGTTTTAGCGTGTTGTAAAGCGTGTGTGTGTGTGTGTGTGTGTGTGTGTGTGTGTGTGTTGTAATGCATGTGTGTTTTAGTGTGTTTTAGCGTGTTGTAAAGCGTGTGTGTGTGTGTTGTAATGCATGTGTCTTTTAGTGTGTTTTAGCGTGTTGTAAAGCATGTGTGTGTGTGTGTGTGTGTGTGTGTGTGTGTGTGTGTGTTGTAATGCGTGCGTGTTTTAGCGTGTTTTATGCATGTGTGTGTTTCAGCAGCCTGCAGGCGTCGTCCGCTGGATTCGTCGCTCGTCTCTTTGCTTTGCTGCAGATTCGCTCTCAGTCGGATTAAAAACTTAATTATGTTTTAAAATGATATTTTAATTAAATATGAAATGGATTGGCACCAAAATAATTCATCAGACATCAGAAGCAGCCCAACGCCGTCTTTCTGCTTCGGCCAGCACAAAATAAAGTCCACATCTCCACCGTGCATCCTGGACTATCACTGATCAGCTGTGATTAGTGGTTATTGATCACTGATCAGGTTCTACTGCTTCTTTCCTTATTTCGACTTTCGTTAACAGAGTGTTAAAGCTGATTTATTCCAACATCTTCGTCACGTTTGTCTAATTTTGATTTATTTATTGATTATGGATTTTAGCTTCTTCACTGTTGGTACTATTAATCTGAAGATCATTGATCATTGATCAGCTTTCATATTGAGACTAAAGCAACAGAAAATGTTCCTCAAACCAAAGCAGAACATCAGAGGAATGTTTGATTGCCGGTTAATAGAAACTATTGATTAGTTTTCCTGTTTTTCTGCAGCTCCATGCCAGCAGGAATCTGACTGGCTGTTTTTCATTTTGATTCCAGGTGCTTTAATCACACCTGGGATCAGTCTGGTATTAGTCCCTGTCATTGGTCACAATTAGGATGGTCTGTAGATGGAGATGTTTGTGGATGGAGATGTTGGTGGATGGAGATGTTGGTGGACAGAGATGCTGGTGGATGGAGATGTTGGTGTACGGAGATGTTGGTGTACGGAGATGTTGGTGTACGGAGATGTTGGTGGACGGAGATGTTGGTGGACGGAGATGTTGGTGTACGGAGATGTTGGTGTACGGAGATGTTGGTGTACGGAGATGTTGGTGGACGGAGATGTTGGTGGATGGAGATGTTTGTGGATGGAGATGTTGGTGGATGGAGATGTTGGTGTATGGAGATGTTGGTGTACGGAGATGTTGGTGGATGGAGATGTTGGTGGACGGAGATGTTGGTGGACGGAGATGTTGGTGGACGGAGATGTTGGTGTACGGAGATGTTGGTGTACGGAGATGTTGGTGGATGGAGATGTTTGTGGATGGAGATGTTTGTGGATGGAGATGTTTGTGGATGGAGATGTTGGTGGATGGAGATGTTGGTGGATGGAGATGTTGGTGGATGGAGATGTTGGTGGACGGAGATGCTGGTGGACGGAGATGCTGGTGGACGGAGATGCTGGTGGACAGAGATGCTGGTGGATGGAGATGTTGGTGGATTGAGATGCTGGTGGATGTATGACTTCGGGCAGCTCGGGCAGCTGGTGCAGCAGCTCCATTAATGCGGCTAATTAACATCAGACACTATTCTAATTAACACGCACACTCATTAGGAAATAATTAAGCGTCATAAAACCTGATCTAATCAGAGTCATGAGGGCTGGTGGAAGCAGACAGGACAAGCAGCAGGGCATTATGGGATGTTCAGGTCAGGAGGTGTCCCTGTAGTTCATCACATCTCTGAGAGTCTCATTTTAAAGGTTTTATAATCCATAAGTCCTGATTTCTCTGGAGCTTCAGTTAAATCCTGAAACTCAGAGTTTCTCCTGAGTGAAAGTCAGATCAATAAACTGGATCAGAGGAAGATGGAATAAATACGATCAGTTGGTCCTGATCAAAGATCAACATCTTGTTTTAACTGATCAGAATGAAAACAGCCAATGGATTCTTCATTTGCATCTACGTTTAGAGGGTTTAGAGGAAACCATAACCCTAAAGAGGAAGCACTGAGAGGAACCAGAGGAACCTCCAGACTCTGACCCGTATCTGAACCTGGTGATCAGGAGCTGAACTCTGATGGATAATCTGAGATTTTATCTCATCTTCATGGATCTACAGCAGCACTGGTCTGTGGTATGATTGATCATCTGATCGATCTGCTGATTGATCGATCATCTCATTGATCATCTGATTGATCTTGGTATTGATTGACCATCTGATCTGTTGTTAATGAATGGAGACAGACGGAGAGTTTAGATCCTGCAGGTTTCTGAGCTGCTGCTGTTCAGTCCAACACCACTGCTTGATTGGCAGTTTTAGCCCCAGGAAAACCCCAGGAGACACACACTCCCACTACAACACACACACACACACACACACACACACACACACACACACACACACACACACACACACACACACACACACACACACTATAACACACATACCCGCTAACATACACACTAACAAACACTAAAAGATTCAGACACTGTCGAGATCAAGCCACATTTTCACAGCCGCAAATACAACACACACTAAAACACACACACACACACACACACACACACACACACACACACACACACACACACACACACACACACACACACACACACACACACACACAACATGTCTGTAGATCTGAGCGTGTGTGTGTGTGTTATAGTGTGTGTATTAAGTCATTTTGGGGCTTTTTGTTTACATGTTGGAGCCAATTTATCCAGAATCCCTGGAAACCCTCAACAGATCCTCCCTCTGCAGAGCTCCTCGTATGTTCCCATGTCCCACAAATACATGTGTGTTTTAGTGTGTGTGTGTGTGTGTGTGTGTGTGTGTGTGTGTGTGTGTCAGGGGATGTCCACATATTCATCAAATGAAGCAGATTCTTATTGATTTGTGTCTATTAGCAGCGCTAACGATGGGATGGAAACACACAGTACCACACACATGCACATTAATGACACAAACATCAGATTCTATTTCAGTTGATTTCAGTTTTTAGTCTCAGATGTTTTCATGCAGCAACAGAAACAGATCAGAGAGAACAAAATTACTAACATGTTTACGTCTGGAAAGAATTAGTCAGACGATTCTACAGTCAGACCATTCTATAATTATACCATTCTACAGTCAGACTGTTCTAGAGTCAGACCGTTCTACAGTCAGACCATTCTACAGTCAAACCCTTCTACAGTCAGACCATTCTAGAGTCAGACCGTTCTACAGTCAAACCGTTCTACAGTCAGACCATTCTACAGTCAAACCCTTCTACAGACAGACTGTTCTAGAGTCAAACCCTTCTACAGTCAAACCCTTCTACAGTCAGACGATTCTACAGTTATACTAAATGGTAAATGGTTGCATTTATATAATGCTTTTATCCAAAGCACTTTACATGATACATCACATTCACCCGTTCACACACTGATGGCGGAAGCTGCCATGCAAGGCGCTAACCACGACCCACCAGGAGCAGTTAGGGGTTAGGTGTCTTGCTCAGGGACACCTCGACATGAGCACGACGGGCCGGGGGATCGAACCGCAACCCTCCGGTTGCAAGACGGCCACTCTACCCACTGAGCCATGCCGCCCCCAATAGTTAGACCATTCTACAGTCAGACCATTTTAGAGTCAAACCCTTCTACAGTCAGACCATTCTACAGTCAGACCGTTCTACAGTCAAACCGTTCTACAGTCAGACCATTCTACAGTCAGACCGTTCTACAGTCAAACCGTTCTACAGTCAGACCATTCTACAGTCAGACCGTTCTACAGTCAAACCGTTCTACAGTCAGACCATTCTACAGTCAAACCGTTCTACAGTCAGACCATTCTACAGTCAGACCGTTCTACAGTCAGACTGTTCTGCAGTCAGACCATTCTACAGTCAGACCGTTCTACAGTCAAACCGTTCTACAGTCAGACCGTTCTACAATCAGACTGTTCTACCGTCAGACCACTCTACAGAATGATCCGGATTAAACAGACAATGATGTCACTGATTTTTCGTACCTCAGATTGTTTCTCGCTCCAAACCTCGTACAAACGTATAAGTAAATAACCGACCGATTCAGAGACGTCGTGACGTGTTAGCACTGACCAGGATGAACTTCCTGAGGACGTTCTCTGTTCTCTTCCTTAATTTCTTTTAGTTTGCTGTAAACTTGGTCATATTTCATGGTCCTCTGCTACAGGTCTTCCTCAAATTCTTCTCCCTAATTTTTTTGTCTGCCTCTACTAAGCTGTCTAGCAATGTCAAGAAAAGGCCAACAAAAATTACTTCAAAAAGCAGCAACCTGCCTGTTCCTGTAATAGAACCTCAACGTTCCTCATGTTGAAAGTCCTTTCCTTAATGAATGCGTCTTTATTCTGGAACTTTCTTGGTCCTAACTGGGAATATTTTAAATGTTCTTCTGAGCTCAGATGTTCTTAAACTCCTCCAGGAACCAGAGTCCAGCTAATGAACAACGAGCCGACTCTGCGTCCGCTAACCAGAAGCAAACCGCCGGGCAGCGTAATGAAGGAAAGCGGAGCGGCGTTTAGACAAAGTGAGTTTCTGAGAGCTCCAGTTAGTGTGATTTGTGAGCGGCAGCAGCAGGAACACCTGAGCGCCGCTGATTGTTGCTGCCGGTTTGTTTATTAGTGCTCTGATTGAGCCGCTATGCCTTCCACAGATTGGATGACCTTTCCAGATCCTTCCGCCGACGCCGCTAAGTAGATCGGACGGCGAACGCGACGCAACGCGACAACACTTTATTCAGATTGTTACTGAATGAGGAGAAAGCAGGCGGTGGAGTGTGTGTGTGTGTGTGTGTGTGTGTGTGTGTGTGTTTGTACACACTTACTCTGCCTTCATTGGTTCAATTGAAGCCTCATCTCCATATAGTTTGTATGCAATTACATGTGAGCGGCGCTGAGTGCCTCTATATGATTGTCTGGATACTGAGTGCGACTCGCTGTGATGTGTGTGTGTGTGTAGTTGTGAGGATAATTTGTGGGAAAGATTCATGTGTGAATATGTTTATTTTCGTGTGCGTGCAGCAATTTGTGTGTTGCTTTATGGGAACATTTGTGCAGCCTGATGGGAGATATGAGGCTAATCTGAGGCAGAGAGAAGCAATCCAAGCTACCCGTGAAATCAGAGCGTCTCTACGTCCAGATGTACACACATGTACATGCAGCGTGTGTGTGTGTGTGTGTGTGTGTCTGTGTGTGTGCGCAGCTGAGAGGTTTTCTAGCGGCTTGTTGCTACTTCCAGGGATTTAAAGTTCACATCCATCAGAACACGACCGGACGGATCTCATTCATCTGCAATAAACACTAATCACACTCAGAAGATGATACACACACACACACACACACACACACACACACACACACACACGATCAGATGATCTTTAATCAGCTCTGCAGCTTCAAAAATATTAAACTCTCAAAAATCACTAAATTAATTTGTTAGAAATTATTTTAATTTAATATCCAGAGTTCAGTTTGATTTCTGTACCTGCAGTAGACAGTAATACTACTACGTTATACTACTACTAACAGTCACAGTGCTACATTATACTTCTATTAAAGTAGAATGTTATATATTATTTAAAATAGATGTTATATCATACCCTCAACTGCTACAATTACACTCCAGTACCACGTGTACCCTCTAGTACTACGTGTGTTACCTGTAGCTCAGGTGTGCTCTGCTCTGTATCTTGCAGATGGAGCTGATCTCCAGTCAGTGTGAAGCTCAGAGAGTCGCTCTTGAGCAGATGTCCATCAGACTGAGCAGCCTGCAGTACCCCTCACCCACCAACAGGAGGCAGTGCAGCCAGGTGGCCCAGAACAACAGGTAAACACAACAGGAACAACAGGTAAACACATCAGGAACAACAGGTAAACACAACAGGAACAACAGGTAAACACAACAGGAACAACAGGTAAACACATCAGGAACAACAGGTAAACACAACAGGAACAACAGGTAAACACAACAGGTAAACACAACAGGAACAACAGGTAAACACAACAGGAACAACAGGTAAACACAACAGGAACAACAGGTAAACACAACAGGTAAACACAACAGGAACAACAGGTAAACACAACAGGAACAACTGGTAAACACAACAGGAACAACAGGTAAACACAACAGGAACAACTAGTAAACACAACAGGTAAACACAACAGGAACAACAGGTAAACACAACAGGTAAACACAACAGGAACAACTGGTAAACACAACAGGAACAACCGGTAAACACAACAGGAACAACAGTTAAACACAACAGGAACAACAGGTAAACAGAACAGGAACAACAGGTAAACACAACAAGAACAACAGGTAAACACAACAGGAACAACAGGTAAACACAACAGGAACAACAAGTAAACACAACAGGAACAACAGATAGACACAACAGGAACAACAGGTAAACACAACAGGAACAACAGGGAAACACAACAGCTCAAGACATCCCTGCATCCGTCCCGATCTGGAGTCAATTTTTCCTAGAACTCAGATGTTTCTCCTCCTAAATGTCATGGTTCTATCTGCTGGACTGACGAAGTTCTTAAAAAGTCCGTTAAAAAAATGATAAATCTGGACCCACCTCTATGGACTTCAAGGACCTGGAATGTTCTGAGTGAGACTAAAGACTGGAAGCAGGAAAGGAGAAGGTCTCCTGGAGAAAGTTCTAGAGTAGACCTACTGACACCTGGAGAAAGTTCTAGAGTAGACCTACCGACAGCTGGAGAAAGTTCTAGAGTAGACCTACCGACAGCTGGAGAAAGTTCTAGAGTAGACCTACCGACAACTGGAGAAAGTTCTAGAGTCGACCTACTGACACCTGGAGAACGTTCTAGAGTAGACCTACCGACAGCTGGAGAAAGTTCTAGAGTAGACCTACCGACAGCTGGAGAAAGTTCTAGAGTAGACCTACTGACACCTGGAGAAAGTTCTAGAGTAGACCTACCGACACCTGGAGAAAGTTCTAGAGTAGACCTACCGACAACTGGAGAAAGTTCTAGAGTAGACCTACCGACACCTGGAGAAAGTTCTAGAGTAGACCTACCGACACCTGGAGAAAGTTCTAGAGTAGACCTACCGACACCTGGAGAAAGTTCTAGAGTAGACCTACCGACAACTGGAGAAAGTTCTAGAGTAGACCTACCGACAACTGGAGAAAGTTCTAGAGTAGACCTACTGACAACTGGAGAAAGTTCTAGAGTCGACCTACTGACAACTGGAGAAAGTTCTAGAGTAGAGTCTACTCTAAAACTTTTTCCAGGGGACATTCTCCTCTGTGGACTTCAAGGACCTGGAACTCTGGAAATATTCCCAGTCAGAAGGTAGAACTCTGATCACTAATAAAAGTACTGGAGATGAAGAAACAGGTGGTTCTTTGTGGTCATTTTGCATCTTTTGGTGCAGATTTAGTGTGTTTTTGTGGATATTTTTGATATTTTTGTGCTGACTTTGTATTGCATTGTGATAATTTGGCATCTCTATTCACTATTTTTGTGCTGCTTTGGTGTTGGTTTGTGGTAGTTTTGTCCTTTTTGTGAAAATTTTGCACCTTTTTGTGCTGATTTTGCATCTTTTTGTGGAAATTTAGAGTTTTTTGTGCTGGTTTTGCAGCTGTTTGTGGTCGTTTTGACCTTTTTGGGGAGGAACTTTGACCAGATTTAGTTGAGTTTCTAAAGAATAATGCAGCTTATTGTTGTCTGGTACAACAGGAGACGCACAAACAAGATGGAGACATAACAACACAATAACATGTGACACACACACACACACACACACACACACACACACACACACACACACACACACACACACACAGCTAACTGTAATCACACACACTCAGAGTGTGAGTGCTAACAGCAGTAATCTGTGTGACCAGACTCGTCTTTGACTCGCTGCCTGTCGGCGTTTCATCCCGACTTTGAGGAGCCTCATCCTGGTTATCATCCACACACAGACACACACAGACACACACACACACGTACATATAAAAGCACACTAAATCAAACCTCAGCTGAATAAAATGAATGAACCCCGTGAGTGTGTAGCGTGTTGTTGTGTTGTTCTGTTGTGTTGGTATTGTGTTGTTGTTGTGCAGACTTTGAGGGTGTTGTCAGCGTGTCGTCATGGAGACTTACATGTCGGATGCGTGGCGCACACACAGGAGGAAACAGAGGAATGTAAATGGCTGCTCATTGTGTTGCTGTTTGTGTTGTTTTGTTGTGTTTGTCGTCCTGCGAGGCTGCGGCTCATATTTCACTCATTTCCATGCGACGTGTCGGACACTAATTGGTTATTCATACGTTGGTCCTGCTGCTGCGTGTGCGTGTGCGTGTGCGTGTGCGTGTGCGTGTGCGTGTGCGTGCGGTGCAGCCGTGTGTGTGATGAGTTTGGTATTAATTGGATGTTGCGTGTTTTTGTGTTGCTGCTCAGCTGAGATTTCTGGTTTTGGTTCAGTTGTAAAGAAAATGAAGGTCAGACTGAATTATTTACTGATCGCACACAAAATATCTGAATTCTAATTTAGAGCCAAAATGAAATTTAAATAGCAGCGAAACGGCTTTTTTTAATTAATGCTTTTCTTTCCTTTGAAAAATAAGAAGCTAAAAAGTCTCGTTGTTTTTCTCTATCTGCAATTTTGATTCTTTTTTTATTCTTCTGTTGGGAGAAAATTTTCAGAAACTGATCAATAAATAATTCAGATTTTAAAAGTTTGTTGGTTTTAATGTTGTTTTTACATGAAATATAATCAGAATCAAATAAAATGTGAACACAAGACATTCATTCATAGACTAAGAATTCTTCAAATTCAGTTTAATATTAATATCTGTGTAGACGAACGTATTAATAACAGCTTTATAACTGATAAATAACCACAATTCTTATGTTCCTGATGTTCACATTTAAGGAATTATCTTTTTACTAAACATCACAAACAAACTGAAATTTATTCAGAAAAATAAATTCAGTTCCATCAACATCCATCCTCAGTTTATCATTTCTACATTACAACTTCCAGATCACAGAGTGTCTACAAAGGAACACAACATTTAGTCACCTGGAGGTGAACCATGGAGGATTTACTGGAGGATCACAACCACAAAAGAAGACAAAGAAAGACTAAAAACAACAAAATAATACAAAATCAAGACACAGCATAACATAAATGAGAAACAAAATGACAAAAATGACACAAAACAAAATTAAAAAAAGATACAGGAAAGTCACAAAAGGACAAAAAATGAACACAAACGACACAACAAAATGAGCCAAAAAAGGACAAACGACAAAATCAAGACAAATTATTACACAAACGATACAAAAATCAACAAAAGTGAGACACAAAGCGGCAAAAGCAAGAAACAAAATGACAAAAAATGAGATAAAGTTACAAAGCCACAACAATAGACAAAAAATAAACAAAATGACAAAATAAGACAAACAACACAAGTGAGACAAAAAGGACACACAAAATGACCAAAACGACGAATAAAGCTAAATACAAAACAACAACAAAATACGACAAAATATTACAAAAATGAGACACAAAAGAACAAAGAACAATCTAGTGTTTCACTTTCTGATCCAAACAACTTGTCATGGTCTAGAAATGATTTTAAATTTATAGTTTTACTAATTTACAATCTGCAGTTAATGTCTTCTCTGGAATTTTTACACTTTGATTGGACCCTCTGGAGGACCACTTTTGGACCACGGGCCTCATGTTGGACCCTCTGGAGGACCACTTTTGGTCCACGGGCCTCATGTTGGACCCTCTGGAGGACCGCTTTTGGTCCACGGGCCTCATGTTGGACCCTCTGGAGGACCGCTTTTGGTCCACGGGCCTCATGTTGGACCCTCTGGAGGACCACTTTTGGCCCACGGGCCTCATGTTGGACCCTCTGGAGGACCGCTTTTGGTCCACGGGCCTCATGTTGGACCCTCTGGAGGACCACTTTTGGTCCACGGGCCTCATGTTGGACCCTCTGGAGGACCGCTTTTGGTCCACGGGCCTCATGTTGGACCCTCTGGAGGACCACTTTTGGCCCACGGGCCTCATGTTGGACCCTCTGGAGGACCGCTTTTGGTCCACGGGCCTCATGTTGGACCCTCTGGAGGACCACTTTTGGACCACGGGCCTCATGTTGGTCCCTCTGGAGGACCGCTTTTGGTCCACGGGCCTCATGTTGGACCCTCTGGAGGACCGCTTTTGGACCACGGGCCTCATGTTGGACCCTCTGGAGGACCACTTTTGGTCCACGGGCCTCATGTTGGACCCTCTGGAGGACCGCTTTTGGTCCACGGGCCTCATGTTGGACCCTCTGGAGGACCACTTTTGGTCCACGGGCCTCATGTTGGACCCTCTGGAGGACCGCTTTTGGTCCACGGGCCTCATGTTGGACCCTCTGGAGGACCGCTTTTGGTCCACGGGCCTCATGTTGGACCCTCTGGAGGACCACTTTTGGCCCACGGGCCTCATGTTGGACCCTCTGGAGGACCGCTTTTGGTCCACGGGCCTCATGTTGGACCCTCTGGAGGACCACTTTTGGTCCACGGGCCTCATGTTGGACCCTCTGGAGGACCGCTTTTGGTCCACGGGCCTCATGTTGGACCCTCTGGAGGACCACTTTTGGCCCACGGGCCTCATGTTGGACCCTCTGGAGGACCGCTTTTGGTCCACGGGCCTCATGTTGGACCCTCTGGAGGACCACTTTTGGACCACGGGCCTCATGTTGGTCCCTCTGGAGGACCGCTTTTGGTCCACGGGCCTCATGTTGGACCCTCTGGAGGACCGCTTTTGGACCACGGGCCTCATGTTGGACCCTCTGGAGGACCACTTTTGGTCCACGGGCCTCATGTTGGACCCTCTGGAGGACCGCTTTTGGTCCACGGGCCTCATGTTGGACCCTCTGGAGGACCACTTTTGGTCCACGGGCCTCATGTTGGACCCTCTGGAGGACCGCTTTTGGTCCACGGGCCTCATGTTGGACCCTCTGGAGGACCACTTTTGGACCACGGGCCTCATGTTGGTCCCTCTGGAGGACCACTTTTGGTCCACGGGCCTCATGTTGGACCCTCTGGAGGACCGCTTTTGGACCACGGGCCTCATGTTGGACCCTCTGGAGGACCACTTTTGGACCACGGGCCTCATGTTGGACCCTCTGGAGGACCACTTTTGGTCCACGGGCCTCATGTTGGACCCTCTGGAGGACCACTTTTGGTCCACGGGCCTCATGTTGGACCCTCTGGAGGACCACTTTTGGTCCACGGGCCTCATGTTGGACACCCCTGGTTTAGATGAACATGTTAACATGAATGAATGAATGAGCCTCTCTGTGTTCTTCCACCATGAATATCTGAGCAGATGAACGTGTTAACATGAATGAATGCTTTAACGGAGTCGAGTTTCACTGAATCTCCTCATAAATCCTCCAGATCTCAGACTGAAAGGTGACGACTGCAGATATGACTCATTCAACCTTTCACTCTCTCTGTTCCTCTTCATCCATCCATCCATCCTTCACATCTTCTCTAACTCCTCTGTCTCCATCTTTCTCTGCTCTCTCCTGCTTTTTCATCTCTTTTCTTTCATTTCATTTTCTCCTCCATCTGTACTCTGTTCCTCCTCTTCCTCCTCTTTGTTTATTCCTCCTCTTCCTCCTCTTTGTTTATTCCTCCTCTTCCTCCTCTGTTTATTCCTCCTCTTCCTCCTCTGTTTATTCCTCCTCTTCCTCCTCTGTTTATTCCTCCTCTTCCTCCTCTTTCTCTCCTGTTTTCCTCCTCTTTGTTTATTCCTCCTCTTCCTCCTCTGTTTATTCCTCCTCTTCCTCCTCTTTCTCTCCTGTTTTCCTCCTCTTTGTTTATTCCTCCTCTTCCTCCTCTGTTTATTCCTCCTCTTCCTCCTCTTTGTTTATTCCTCCTCTTCCTCCTCTGTTTATTCCTCCTCTTCCTCGTCTTTCTCTCCTGTATTCCTCCTTTCTCTTGTCGTCAGTTCTTCCGGCTGTTTTCGTCTCAGCACCAGTTTTCCGGTGAATCTCTCTGAAAACTCTGCTTCTGTCTGAACCAGAACTTTTGGTTGATTTTTATGTGAATGTTCTTAAAGAAAATATCAGAAGTTTTACTGATATCTATGGAATCACTTCAGATATTTATAGGATTTTTTTTTTTGGAAGATTTTTACTCATTCTTTGAAAATATTTACAAGAATTTTCTTGGGAAGTTTAGGGAATTTTTTTTAAATAAATCTTTTCAGGGGAGCTTTTAAGGAATTGTTGGAATTTTCTTCCTGAAGGTTTTGCAAATTTTCTGATATTTGGAGGATTTTTTTGCTGAATTTTTGGATGTTTTTTCAGACAAGAAAACCGTATTTTTTGGAGCCCGTAAATGAAGGCAGCAGGAGGGTTAAATGACGTCTAGAATCAAAGAATGTTAATGAAACGTGGAGGCTCTAAACCCAGACTGGGTTCACTTTTTCTTCAGGTAGAACATCTCCTGGTTTGATCTGGGAAGAGAAAACACAATGACATGATTTAAAGTTTTGATTTAGTGAGAGCAGATTTCATGTTTTCTCCTCAGACTTCACTTGATTTTTCAGACAGAAGCAGAAGAAGGATTGAAGTGTCTGAGAAGATTAGAGCAGAAATCCAGACCTGGAGATGCTCAGGATCTGTGGATTCCTGTTCATCTCCCGTTCATCAGTTGTTTTCCTTCTTAAAGCGGCAGTAGTTGTGTCTCCTCGTCCTCCTCCTGATGAAATATTAATGCCTGTGAGCGTGTCTCCTTGCTGTCAGCGTTTTGTTCAGGTGTGTGTCTTTATTATTTATATATTCGGCTTTGGTCTCGCTGGGAATCGCCAACATGTTTCTCAACATTAGCGCTCAAATTGTTTGGAATCCTCCGGTCGCCGCCGCCGACAGTTTGACAGCTCTGTCAGGCCCACGGCGTTTCCACGGCGACGCACACACAAACACGCTCCACACGCCATCCACACGTTAAGGAGCAAAGCACACGCATGAACACGGCTGATGCACACAGCAGCTGAGAAACACCGGAATGAAAACTGGAAAATAAACACCTGGTCTCTGAAGAACCACAAAATAAAAAAGTCACTGAGATTCAGGTTAAAGAGAGTTCATGGATTCACTGAACAGAGTTCCAAAAGTCATCAGAAAATGGGCTAAAATTACCACAAAATGAGGGGAAACTGTCACAAAAAGACAAAAGGATTCAAACACATCTGAGTTCTGAGAAAAACTGCAACAAAGATGAATGCTGGAAAATTCCCACAAAAAGAAACCAAATCAACAACAAACAGCCAAAATTACCACAATGACACACAAAGTCACCCCAAGAAGAGGTAAATATACCACAGAAAGACAAAACCTGCACCTAAAGAAGAAAAATGACCACAAAAAGGCCCAAACTACCACAAACAGATGCAAAATCAAGAGAAAAGAATGCAAAAATTCCACAAAAAGACACTAAATCAGCACAAGAAGATGCAAAATTATCACAATACAATACAAAGTCAGCACAAAAATATCGACAAAAAGACACAAAATCTGCACCAGAAGAAGCAAAACCACCCCAAAGAACCATCTGGTTCTTCATCTCCAGTACCTTCATCAATGATCAGAGTTCTACCTTCAGACTGGGAATATTTCCAGAGTTCCATAGAGGAGGGTCCACATTTATCACTTTCATGGACTTTTCCAGAACTTCAGTCCAGATAGAACCATGACATTTAGGAGGAGAAACATCTGAGTTCTGGTAAAAACTGACCCCAGATCACCACAGAAAAGGTGAAAATACGACATAAAGATGTGAAATGACCATAAAAAGATGTAAATTCACACAAAAACAGGCAAAAATCACAATAAAAAGATTTAAAATCACCTCCAACAAATGAGAAATCCCAACAAAAACACTGAAAGAGATTCAAAATCACTGCAAACAGACACAGAAATGCCCCTAAAGAGCTGTGAGCATCAGTATTATGGGATGGATCCCAGTGTGAACAGTCACTGCAGCAGTTTCTGGTTTATCTTTGACTCTCCTGGACAGATCAGTTCACCTGTTGAATCTGTCAGCAGGTAAATCTGTCCTCTCAGAACCAAACATGGATCCTTCTATCAACCAGTTAGAGTTCTGTTTGAGTTCTATCTCCAGATGTAGATGAATGTTTGTAACGTTCTTCAGAAACCCAGAGCAGAACATGAAACTAACAGAGGATCTAACTGAACCAATCATCTCTCTGCAGCCTGCAGGAGTTTGAGGCCGAGTACCAGGAGCTCTGGGATTGGCTGATGGACATGGACGCCATGGTAACCGACAGCCATCAGCTGATGATGTCAGAGGAGCAGAGACATCACCTGTTCAAGGTAAGAAGAACGTTCTCCCTGGAACCAGATGGTTCCTGTTGGGTTGTTCTGAGGTAGAAGGTCCAGATGTCAACTCTGTCAGCCTGCTGGGTTCTGGTTCTGGTTCTGGTTCTGGTTCTTGCTCTGGTTCTGTTTCTGTTCTGATTCTGTTCTGTTTCTGAACTCTGAGATCAGACGCTTCGCTCTCCTGGTTTTTCTTCAGCTTCCTGTTCTGAGTTATTTAATGTTTAGTAGAGTCCTGATATGATGGTATTTTCTTTATAATACACACTTTAAATACCGTGAAGTTAATAAAATGAACCCAGAGTACCTGTCTGAGGACAAAACAGCTCTGCAACGCTTCAACACAAGGTTCCTGAACATCTACAGGTTCCTGAACATCTACAGGTCCATGAACATCTACAGGTTCCTGAACATCTACAGGTTCCTGAACATCTACAGGTCCATGAACATCTACAGGTTCCTGAACATCTACAGGTTCCTGAACATCTACAGGTCCATGAACATCTACAGGTTCCTGAACATCTACAGGTTCCTGAACATCTACAGGTCCCTGAACATCTACAGGTCCATGAACATCTACAGGTCCCTGAACATCTACAGGTCCATGAACATCTACAGGTTCCTGAACATCTACAGGTCCCTGAACATCTACAGGTCCATGAACATCTACAGGTTCCTGAACATCTACAGGTCCATGAACATCTACAGGTTCCTGAACATCTACAGGTTCCTGAACATCTACAGGTCCATGAACATCTACAGGTTCCTGAACATCTACAGGTTCCTGAACATCTACAGGTCCATGAACATCTACAGGTTCCTGAACATCTACAGGTTCCTGAACATCTACAGGTCCATGAACATCTACAGGTTCCTGAACATCTACAGGTTCCTGAACATCTACAGGTCCCTGAACATCTACAGGTTCCTGAACATCTACAGGTCCATGAACATCTACAGGTTCCTGAACATCTACAGGTCCATGAACATCTACAGGTTCCTGAACATCTACAGGTTCCTGAACATCTACAGGTCCATGAACATCTACAGGTTCCTGAACATCTACAGGTCCATGAACATCTACAGGTCCATGAAGATCTACAGGTCCATGAACATCTACAGGTCCCTGAACATCTACAGGTCCATGAAGATCTACAGGTCCATGAACATCTACAGGTTCCTGAACATCTACAGGTCCATGAACATCTACAGGTCCATGAACATCTACAGGTCCATGAACATCTACAGGTCCCTGAACATCTACAGGTCCATGAACATCTACAGGTTCCTGAACATCTACAGGTTCCTGAACATCTACAGGTCCATGAACATCTACAGGTTCCTGAACATCTACAGGTCCATGAACATCTACAGGTCCATGAAGATCTACAGGTCCATGAACATCTACAGGTCCCTGAACATCTACAGGTCCATGAAGATCTACAGGTCCCTGAACATCTACAGGTCCCTGAACATCTACAGGTCCCTGAACATCTACAGGTCCATGAACATCTACAGGTCCATGAAGATCTACAGGTCCATGAAGATCTACAGGTCCCTGAACATCTACAGGTCCATGAACATCTACAGGTTCCTGAACATCTACAGGTCCATGAAGATCTACAGGTCCCTGAACATCTACAGGTCCATGAACATCTACAGGTTCCTGAACATCTACAGGTCCATGAAGATCTACAGGTCCCTGAACATCTACAGGTCCATGAACATCTACAGGTTCCTGAACATCTACAGGTCCATGAACATCTACAGGTTCCTGAACATCTACAGGTCCCTGAACATCTACAGGTCCATGAACATCTACAGGTCCCTGAACATCTACAGGATCCTGTTCTGACCCAAACCAGGCTGGTCCTGAACCTGAACAGGTAGAACGAGGCTGAGGTCATAAACTGAATAAATAAGGAGTAAAGATGGAACACAAACCTCAGTCTAATGATGAACCTGCTTCATCCCCCTGGACCCCTGTAGACATCAGATTTAAAGATTTTTAAACATATTGAAACAAACATATTTAACCTGTAACCAGCTGATGTTTGCCTTTTGAACGCTGATCATTATGAATTCTCATCAAACCACTTCCATCCAGACATCGTTTTGTTCCTCTTTTGTTCATTTTCAGTACATTCCTAGAAACATTTAAAGCTCTGGTTTCTGGTAGGACCTAATGTAATATGTGTCTGTTATTATAATAGTAATTATGTTATTATTATATATCTGTTGTTATTATATATTTATTATTATTATTCTATGTCTAGTCGAGCTACAGACACATTAACTATCTACACTTTTTTAGCATCTGCTGCAAAACAAAAACACAAATAATTTTTTAATGTAATTGTAAATAAATTCAGGCGTTGAGGAGTTAAACATACTTAAAAACATTTAAACCTATAATCAGTCTGATAATTAAATATATTAAAAGCTGAACGCTGGTTCTCTCGTCCTCCAGACGCTGATCTTTGTCTGTTTTTAGATATGTTTTATATATTTTTTATTTATATTTTTCTGTAAATCGTCCTCCAGACGCTGACATCTTTGTCTGTTTTTACCCAGAAGGCTTTGCTGCTGCTGCTGCTGTAACTCTGTTGTTTTGGCTTTTTTCTCTCCTCCAAACTTTTTTGTGTGCAGACATGATTTATTTAGCGGCCGATGAGACTCACCTGGCCTGCGAATTATTGATAAGTGTAAAGATGAACCTAATTTCTCCATAGGAGTCACACTTAAATATTCATCTGCGTATGAATATTCATGGCGGCGATGATGCATGCATGAATTTTAGATGACTCTGGAATCGCTGGGCATTCTCTCCTTCTTCTCGCCGCTCTCTTTCTTTTTTTTTTTTTGATGTGTCAACTGTGCTGCTGAAATATTGATGTGGAGCCGAGCGCTGGTCCAAGGTCGCTGCTTCACTGTTCCTCACTTTCTTTATCTGCCACCGATAGCCAGACGCTGCTCTGCTCCTCTCCTATCATCGTTTAGAACAGAAACCACACCACAGCCGCTTCAAACCACAGTAAATACGAGTTATTCTACAAATGGAGGATGTTTTCCATCCCATAATCCACGTATTAAACCCTAAAACATCAGCAGCGTGTAAATGTTCTTGTCCTGAGACCAAATCTATAAAAACTGAGAGAAAAGAATGATTAAAATATTTTAAATACCAAATAAGTCTGCAGTTCCCCTAACATGCCGTTTTTCTCTTTTACCCCCTGATGACCAAACTCTCAAATAAAACAGTTAGAATCTGATTTAAATCTCCTTTTTTGGTGAACATGATATTTTAAATAATAATTACTATTTACAGACCGTGTCCTCAGCGTTAGCAGACCTGTTGATGACGTTTCTGTTGCTTCATGTCGTGTTTCCGTCGTTTTGTTTCAGACGTTAGACTGAGACGGTAGTTTTAGTAAATGAGGATCTTTGTGTTTATGAAATGTTGATGAGGACATTTAGACACGACATTTATTTATCCAGATTCAGGAGCACATCGTACTTTAGTTTAAACCTCTGAACTTTTTTCTCATCTTGGTAAATTTCTCTACTTTAAAGATAAATTAACGTCTTTGTAGCCTGTCAGCAGGTTTCAGCTCCATTTAGTTTGACTCCAGACAGATTTTAATTCATTTTAATCCACATTCAAAAAGGAATGGTAAGAAAACAGAATTAAATAAAGTAAGATAAAAATGGTTAAAAATAGATTCTATGTGTAAAATTATTATTATTGTATGTATTTTATTTTAAATCCACTCCTGGATGTTTTTATGAATCAACACTTTAATTCTGTTTTACAACTCCTGCTGCAAAGCATGCTGGGAGATCCCAGTGTGTGTGTGTGTGTGTGTGTATGTGTGTGACCGTTAAAGAACCTCGCTGTGCTCCTACAATACTGGGGGGACTCGACCTTGTAACCATGGAAACGCCAGGGACCAACAAAGTTGTTCTTTTCCGAGGTGTGAGTTTGTGTGTGTGTTTGGTACACACAACAGGGAGACAGGAGTGTGTGTGTAGGGTTGTGTGTGTGTAGGGTTGTGTGTGTGTGTGTGTAGTTGGCAGACTGAGTCTCTACTGTTTGTTGTGTGTTGATGGAGCCACTTATCAGCCTGGAGAGGAAGGAGTGTGTGTGTGTGTGTGTGTGTGTGTGTGTGTGTTTGCATATTTCTCTGTGTTTTCTTGTGCATTTTTGTGTATTTTTGCATGTTTTTTGTGTGCTTTTGTGTATTTTCTGTGTGTTTTTTGGTGTGTATATTTGTGATTTTTTGTGTGTATTAGTGTACTTGGTGTGTTTTTTGTGGGTTCGTCTGTGTTTTTCCGTGTGTGTGTGTGTGGTTCTAGATGTTCTGATCAGATCATGCAACAGGTAGAAGGTTCAGACGCTTCAGTTTGTTGGTTCTTAGAATAGAATATTCTTTATTGTCATTATACAGTAAAACGTATAACGAGATTGCAGAGCTTAGAGTCTGTGTTTGGAGACGTTTGACTGGAATATTTCACTCAATGAAGTCATCATAGAACCAGGGAGAACCTGCAGCTCAGTCCTACTTAGACACACACACTGCTATAGTCATTCAGCATAGCCTACAGACACACACCTGCTCGTTAGCTGGCGTCCAATCAGAGACAGCGACAGAGGATGTGTGTTTTAGTGATGAACCAACAACACATTCACTGTTACTGAAGGAGTCTCTCTGTAGGAGTGGACATACAGCTTTATATATATATAGATCTATAAGGTATATACAGCTATTTATACATACAGTGCCTATCATAAGTATTCACCCACTTTGATGTTTTACCCTTTTATTGCTTTCATAAATCAATTATGGTCAATAAAATTTAGTGTTTTTAACAAAAAATTTTATTGGAAAAAACTCTTTAATGTCAAAGTGAAACAGATTTCTATAAAGTAATGTTAATGAAAGAAAATTATATAAATAAAATAATTGTTTGCATAATTATTCACCCCCTTTTTAATTGAATGGTCTAATTCAATAGAGGTCCATCAAATTGTTGCCAATAGTCTCACAATTAGTGAAATGAAGATCACCTGAGTGGTGTTGGTGTGTTTCAAGTGATTGAGTTGTAAAACATCTGTCTGAAGGGTCCAGAGAGTGGTTGATCAGTATTCCTGGCTACCATTACACCATGAAGACAGAAGAACACTCTAAGCAACTCAGGGAAAGGGTTATTGAGAAGTACAATTCAGGGGATGGTTACAAAAACATTTCCAAGGCACTGAACATCCCCCGGAGTTCAGTGAAATCAATTATCAAGAAATGGAAGGAATATGGCACTTGTGTGAATCTGCCTAGATCAGGCCGCCCTCGTAAACTGAGTGACCTACAAGTAGGAGACTAGTGAGAGAAGCCACCAAGACCCTACAACTACTCTGAAGGAGTTACAAGCTTCAGCTGCTGAGATGGGAGAGACTGTGCATGTAGCAACTGCTGCCCGGGTTCTTCACCGGTCAAAGCTTTATGGGAGAGTGGCAATGAGAAAGACACTGTTGAAGAAAAGTCAGATTAGATCTGGACTAGAGTTTGCCAAAAAGCACGTGGAAGACTCCATGGTCAAGTGGAAGAAGATTCTTTGGTCTGATGAGACCAAAATTGAGCTTTTTGGCCATCAGACAAGACGTCATGTTTGGAGGAAACCAAACACTGCACATCACCAAAAACACACCATCCCCACTGTGAAGCATGGTGGTGGCAGCATCATGCTGTGGGGATGTTTCTCAGCAACTGGACCTGGAAGGCTTGTAAAGATAGAGGGCAGAATGAATGCTGCAAAATACACTGAAATCCTGGGGGACAATCTTTTTCAGTCTGCAAGAGAACTACGTCTTGGGAGAAGATTTATTTTCTAGCAAGACAATGATCCAAAACATACTGCAAAAGCTACACAGGAATGGTTAAAAAAGAACCAGGTAAATGTTCTGGAGTGGCCGAGTCAAAGCCCAGACCTCAATATATATATATATATATATATACATATATATATATATATATATATGTATATATATATGTATATATATGTATATATATATATATATATATATATATATATATATATATATATATATACATATATATATATATACATATATATATATATATATATATATATATATACATATATATATGCATATACATATATGTATATGTGTGTGTGTATATATATATATATATATATATATATATATATATATATACACACACACATATATGCATATGCATATATATATGTATATATATATATATATATATATATATATATATATATATATATATATTCAGTATCCCCCAGACTCCCCTCTCAATCTGACCCATCCTATATATACATATATATACATACATGTATATATATGTATATATATATATATATACATGTATGTATATATAGGTTGGGTCAGATTGAGAGGGGAGTCTGGGGGATACTGAAAAGGGAGGAGGGGTGAGACTAAGGAGTGAGACTAAGGAATGAGAGTGGGTGAGATTGAGGGGGTGAGTATGGGTGAGACAGAGAGGATGTTTAATTAGAGGCAGATGAGTCTTCCACGCCTCAGAAGGCTGGAATTACACTGCAGGCTATGAGGCGAGGCTAATTTCACATGTAATTGTTGCTGCTGAGACTCCCCCATCCAGGGGGGAGACGGGGGAGAATCAGAGGGAGAGGAAAAGTAATTTGTTGCTGCGGAATATTTCAGCTGTCTGCTGAAAAATTGAGAGAATAAAAGATAAGAGAGAAAAACGGAGGAAAGTAGAAAGAAAGAGAAGAAACAGAAAAAGAATAAGAAGCTTTCAATCCACTCACATTTAAATTAAAACATTTATTCTGATTTTATACAAAAAACTAATAAAATCACTCCAAAGCAATATTAACTTACATATTAATGGTTAAATAAATAATGTGTTTTTAGTCATTTTATAGAATTTTCCAGTAATTTTGTACAAATTTTGAACCATTTAATGCAGTTTAGAGTCAGCTTGGACACATTCCAGGTACATTATCATCGTCTCATTTCTCGTTTTGTTTGAAAAACCGAGTGTCTGAACAGATGAAAGGTTCTGCTGAGGTTCTGACCTGAGAACCTCCAGCAGCAAACACCAGAGAACCATTTATAAAAACCCTCTGAGACAGAAAATCCATCCTGATCCTACAAAAGAAACTTCCAGCAGCTCAGGAAAATCTCTCTAGAACACACAATAACACAGAATACCACAAAATAACACACAATAACACACAGTAACACAGAATACCACAAAATAACACACAATAACACACAATAACACAGAATAACACACAATAACACACAATAACACACAGTAACACAGAATAACACACAATAACACACAATAACACAGAATACCACAAAATAACACACAATAACACACAGTAACACAGAATACCACAAAATAACACACAATAACACACAATAACACAGAATAACACACAATAACACACAATAACACACAGTAACACAGAATAACACACAATAACACACAATAACACACAGTAACACAGAATACCACAAAATAACACACAATAACACACAGTAACACAGAATACCACAAAATAACACACAATAACACACAGTAACACAGAATACCACAAAATAACACACAATAACACAAAATAACACAGAATAACACACAATAACACACAATAACACACAATAACACAGAATAACACACAATAACACACAATAACACACAATAACACAGAATACCACAAAATAACACACAATAACACACAATAACACAGAATAACACACAATAACACACAATAACACACAGTAACACAGAATACCACAAAATAACACACAATAACACACAGTAACACAGAATACCACAAAATAACACACAATAACACACAGTAACACAGAATAACACACAATAACACACAATAACACAGAATACCACAAAATAACACACAATAACACACAGTAACACAGAATACCACAAAATAACACACAATAACACACAATAACACAGAATAACACACAATAACACACAATAACACACAGTAACACAGAATACCACAAAATAACACACAATAACACACAGTAACACAGAATACCACAAAATAACACACAATAACACACAGTAACACAGAATAACACACAATAACACAGAATAACACACAATAACACACAATAACACACAATAACACAGAATACCACAAAATAACACACAATAACACAGAATAACACAAAATAACACACAATAACACACAATAACACAGAATACCACAAAATAACACACAATAACACACAATAACACAGAATACCACAAAATATCACACAATAACACACAGTAACACAGAATACCACAAAATATCACACAATAACACAAAATAACACAGAATAACACAGAATAACACACAATAACACACAATAACACAAAATAACACACAATAACACAAAATAACACAGAATAACACACAATAACACACAATAACACACAATAACACAGAATACCACAAAATAACACACAATAACACAGAATAACACACAATAACACACAATAACACACAATAACACAAAATAACACAGAATAACACACAATAACACACAATAACACACAATAACACAGAATAACACAGAATACCACAAAATAACACACAATAACACACAATAACACAGAATACCACAAAATAACACACAATAACACACAATAACACAGAATAACACAGAATAACACACAATAACACACAATAACACAGAATACCACAAAATATCACACAATAACACAAAATAACACACAATAACACAGAATACCACAAAATAACACACAATAACACACAATAACACAGAATAACACAGAATACCACAAAATAACACACAATAACACACAATAACACAGAATACCACAAAATAACACACAATAACACACAGTAACACAGAATACCACAAAATATCACACAATAACACAAAATAACACACAATAACACAGAATACCACAAAATAACACACAATAACACACAATAACACAGAATACCACAAAATAACACACAATAACACACAGTAACACAGAATACCACAAAATAACACACAATAACACACAGTAACACAGAATAACACACAATAACACACAATAACACACAGTAACACAGAATACCACAAAATAACACACAATAACACACAGTAACACAGAATACCACAAAATATCACACAATAACACAAAATAACACAGAATAACACACAATAACACAGAATACCACAAAATAACACACAATAACACACAATAACACAGAATACCACAAAATAACACACAATAACACAGAATACCACAAAATAACACACAATAACACAAAATATCACACAGTAACACACGTTGTGTGTTTGAACACTGACCCCAGAGACCAGAGCTCCATCGGGCTGCAGAGGAACATCTCCTGTGTTCTAATGCTACATTGTGTTAGCTAATGATGCTGAAAGGCTCATTGATGGTTAGAAAACCCTTGTAGTTATGTTAGCACATGGATAAAAGTGGGAGTTTAAAGGATGAACCCAGACTCTACATTTTTTGTGTATTTTTACTGTATTTTAATGATATTTTTACTGTATTGTTACAATGTTTTTAATGTATTTTTACGGTATATTTTCTACATTTTCTACATATTCAGGTGTATTTTACTATATTTTTACTGCTATATTTTTGCTGTATTTTCACCATATTTCTATTATTTTTAATTGTATTTTACTTTATATTTTTCTGTTTTTACTGTTTTTTAACCATATTTTTTCTTTATTTTTCTATATTATACATTATTTTATAGTACTTTTGTGTATTTTTATATACTTTACAGTATTTTTTATATACTTTTATAGTATTTTACAGTATTTTATATATATTACAGTATTTTTACTATATTTGACATTATTTTATGTATATTTTTAGTGTATTTTATTTAATTTTGCAGTATTTTTAATACATTTTTTGCATATTTTACTATATTTTACAGTATTTTTGTACATTTTTAGTGTATTTTACGATATTTTTACGTTTTTATATATTTTTAGTATTCTATTTTATTCTATTTACACTATTTTTACTATGTTTTCTAATATTTTTCTACTGTTGCAGTTGTATTTTAGTTAAACAGTCAGTTCCTCCATAATTCCCTTCAGTCTCAGATTCGCTGTTTCTTCCTGGATTTACATTCCCATAATAAACTGTATTTATATTATATTTTTACTGTATTTTACTATGCTTCACAGTATTCTACTATATTTTTCCTTTATTTTACTATATATTTTTTTACTGTATTTTTACTGGCTGTGTGTTTGTGTGAGTGTGGTTGTGTGTGTGTGTGTGTGTGTGCTTTAGTGTGTGTTATGATGTGTGTGTTCAGTGTGTGTATTATGTGGGTGTGTGTACTGTGTGTGTACTGTGTGTTCTAGTGTGTATCATGTGTGTTTTAGTGTACATAGAGTGTGTAGCCTGTGTGTCCTGTGGGAGTGTGTTTCCTGTGCGTTTGTTCTGTCAGTCTTGATAAAGTCGGGGATATATCTGCTTTAGAACAAAGAGACTCGACTCAGCAGCATCTCTCCAACTTTCTGCTGTGAGTCGACTCTCCAGAGACTCGGAGCTTCCAGGAAAATCTGACTGAAACCTGACACCGCCTCCATCTGATGCTCACTAAAAGGAGTTTGACGTGGAGCACGGAGCCAATGTCAGGCCAAGGTTGGAGAGTTTCCTCCAAAACAACGACAAAAAGCACACGTCTGTTCTCAGACAGGAAGTCCTAGGACTACTACTAGGACCTGATGGCAGCAGACAGTAGAAAAATTACATTTAAGATCTACTCAATCTGACAAAACCTCCACCAAGAACCTCCTCAGAACATCTGGTGCTTCATCTCCAGTAGCTTCATTAATGATCAGAGTTCTACCTTCATACCTCCAGAGTTCCAGGCCCTTGAAGTCCACAGAAGAGAACGTCCTCTGGAGAAACCCTAACCCTAACCCTTTCTACAGTTGTTGGTAGGTCTACTCTAGAACTTTCTCCAGTTGTTGGTAGGTCTACTCTAGAACTTTCTCCAGTTGTCGTTAGGTCTAGTCGAGAACTTTCTCCAGTTGTCGGTAGGTCTACTTTCGAACTTTCTCCAGTTGTTGGTAGGTCCGCTCTAGAGCTTTCTCCAGTTGTTGGTAGGTCTGCTCTCGAACTTTCTCCAGGTGTCAGTCGGTCTACTCTAGAACTTTCTCCAGTTGTCGTTAGGTCTAGTCGAGAACTTTCTCCAGTTGTCAGTAGGTCTACTCTAGAACTTTCTCCAGTTGTCAGTAGGTCCCCTCTAGAACTTTCTCCAGTTGTCGGTAGGTCTACTCTCGAACTTCCTCCAGTTGTCGGTAGGTCTATTCCAGAAATTTCTCCAGTTGTCGGTAGGTCTACTCTCAAACTTTCTCCAGTTGTCGGTAGGTCCACTCTAGAGCTTTCTCCAGTTGTCGGTAGGTCCGCTCTAGAACTTTCTCCAGTTGTCGGTAGGTCTACTCTAGAACTTACTCCAGTTGTCGGTAGGTCTCCTCTAGAACTTTCTCCAGTTGTCGGTAGGTCTACTCTAGAATTTACTCCAGTTGTCCGTAGGTCTACTCTAGAAATTTCTTCAGTTGTCCGTAGGTCTACTCTAGAACTTTGTCCAGTTGTCAGTAGGTCTACTCTAGAACTTCTCCAGGGGACGTTCTCCTTCCCTGCTTCCAGTTTTTAAGTTTAGTCTCAGAACATTCCAGGTCCTTGAAGTCTATAGAGGTGGGTCCAGATTTATCACTTTTTAATGGACTTGTTCAGAACTACATCAGTCCAGCAGATAGAACCATGACATTTAGGAGGAGAATTTTGGACAAAATTTCAGGTCCTTTTGAACATTTTTGGAAAAATGTAAGGAAATACTGAATCATTTTGAAGGGATTTTGTCATTTTTTTGGACAAATTTAAATCATTTTGGGGCAATTTAGTGTCATTTTGGACATCTTTTGTCATTTGGAGCAGTTCTTGAGTCATTTTTGGCAAATCTGGGCCAATCTTTTTCTAATTTTATTCAAGTTTCATGTAATTTGACCAACTTTTAATAAAAAATACATTTGAATTCTGAGAAAAATATCATGATGCTGCCACCACCGTGCTTCACAGACAAAAAGCTTCAACTGAATCTCATCAGACCAAAGAATCTTCTTCTGTTTTTAGATAATTTACCAGAGAAAACTTTAAAAGGTCCTTCTGGCTAAACTTTAAGACTTGTATCAGCTGTTGGTAGGTGGTTGGTCAGAACTATTAGAGACAATGGAACCAGGATCATCTAGAGACAGGATTAACTGTGAATTTATCAGAATGTGAGATACATCACAGCACTTCTCCACTGAATTATCACAAAACAGAAACACATCCAGGGACCAGTGATTGTTTCTAGGACTCTAAACTGTTCACACTGGGATACATCCCATAATACTGAAGATCAGATTTAGTTCTAGGAACAGAAACCAGATGGACGTTAAACTGATCTGTTGACTTTCAGACTGAGACAGAATCACTGTGTGATTTTAAATCATTTGTTCAGAATTAAAGTGTTGATATTTGGGTTTCTGGCTCCAGATATTCAGACTCCTGCTCCAGTTTCTCCTCTAACCTGCCAACACATTTTATTTGCGTTGACGGTTTGTTTAAGTGTGAGAATAATGTTTGATGTCGTCTCAAGGGGAAAGTCTCCTTTTACTGTTAGAAACATGACAAACACACACTGCAGCTGCACACACACACTACTAATCATGTGTGTGTGTCTGTGTGTGTGTCTGTGTGTGTGTGTGTTCTCCATTCATCACCCTGCTCTCCGTCTGACCTTGGGCACCTTCTTCATTAGAATAAAGATTGTCTGTCGTTTAGGCTACATGGAGCTGGACACACACACACACACACACACACACACACACACACACACACACACACACACACACACACACACACACACAGTTATTCCATCCTGCCAGTGTAGTGGATGCAGTTAAAGCAGGTGAATGTACAGCGGTGAAGATGATGATGATGATTCAGAGTCTCCAACCTGAACATCCATGCAGGAGGTTTGTTCCAACCTTCTCCCAGTAATGAACCGTCTGCTAGCGTGGTGATGGTTACAATTCAGTCAGAGCAGCGGCGGCTTCCTGTTTTAAAGCTGATGTTTTGTTGGCCCTCCATCCACCCTGACCTCCTCCTCATACATCATGGTTATTCATATATAAACCTGTAATTTATGCAGAAACGTGACTCTTACAGCTACCTTCTAACACTGTAGATGAATGTTTGTTTCAGAATTCACTGAGTTGGGAATCATAAGTTTATAAAATCTGTCAACACTCAGATTTATGTTGTTTTCTGTTCCTGTCACGTGTACAGACTCCAGTGTTCTACTCTAACTGATCACATCAGCAGTCTTTTTATTATCTCATTCTTATTATTTCACATCTTGGATCCTTACAGTCAATCAAATTTGTGTCTAGAGATTAAAACCAGAATTCAGAAATCAGAGAAAGTTTTGGTAATAAAATCCTCAAAATCAGTTTGTTCTTTATTTATTTTATTTATTTAGCATTTATTTAACCAGGTTCGTCCCAGTGAGATCAGAGATCTCCTTTACAATGTCTGTGTTCAGTTTACACACAATTAGTGTGTTGTTGGTGTGTGTTTGTGTAGATGTCTTCTTGTTTCGTTTCATGCTGTAGTTTGTTGTTAGAGTGTCTGTTAGTGTGTTTTTGGTGTGTTGTTGGTGTGTTAGTGTGTTGTTGTGTTGTTGTGTCTGTTGTGTTGTGCTGTTGGTGTGTTGTTGTGTTGTTGGTGTGTTAGTGTGTTGTTGTGTTGTGTTGTTGTGTTGTTGGTGTGTTAGTGTGTTGTTGTGTTGTGTTGTTGTGTTGTTGGTGTGTTAGTGTGTTGTTGTGTTGTTGGTGTGTTAGTGTGTTGTTGTGTTAGTTGTGTTGTTGTTGTGTTAGTTGTGTTGTTGTTGTGTTGTTGTGTTGTTGTGTTAGTTGTGTTGTTGTTGTGTTGTTGTTGTTGTGTTGTTGTTGTTGTGTTAGTTGTGTTGTTGTTGTGTTAGTTGTGTTGTTGTTGTGTTGTTGTTGTGTTGGTGTGCTGTTGTTGTGTTGTTGTGTTGTTGTGTTGTTGGTGTGCTGTTGTGTTGTTGTTGTGTTGTTGCTGTGTCAGTAGGTGGAGGTGTACCATGAGGCAGTGTCTGTAACTTCCTTTCTGTTAGAACCCAGAGCTGCTGTAGATCTTTGTTATTTCTATCGGTATTTATCAGAACCGCTTCCATCAGTGGTAACGGATCGTAGCAATGATCAGGTGGTTCTTCGTTGATGGAGATTAGAGTGACAGAATAGTCCTGAGGTTTCCTCCAGAGGCTGCAGCCTTCGATATAGTCCTCACAATAAAAAGTGTGGACAGAACAAACAGCTGATCGACTCTCTGGAGAGTTCATCCAAGATCTGACCACGTGCTGGTCCTCTCAGGGAGACCAGTGGTTCTAGTGAAGACCTGCTCCTCAGATCCTCAGATATTAGGGTGAAGCAGAGACGAGGTTCATAGAGTTTAATCTCCTGTCTGCTCAGCTCAGAACAAACCTGCTCTGAGCTTCTGTAAACCTGGGACTGGACCAGATGTTGGAGTCGACCTCAGGCAGGTGGAGGTGAATCAGAAACAGAACTTCCTATTTACCTGTCGGCCTGCTTCCTGTCTGCAGGTCAACTTGATGTTCGAGTTGTAGAACCACACTGTTGAAGTCCTGCACTGTAAAAATTTGGACCTATTTTTAGTATTTTATAACCCTAACCCTAAAAAACTAACTCATGTTAGACAGGTTTAGAACAGTAAAGGTGTTTGTTTTGTTTTTTTTAGCAAGTTGTGGTTGTGTAGCTGTGGTTGTGTAGCTGGGCTGTGGTTGTGTAGCTGTGGTTGTGTAGCTGAGGTGTGGTTGTGTAGCTGTGGTTGTGTAGCTGAGCTGTGGTTGTGTAGCTGTGGTTGTGTAGCTGTGGTTGTGTAGCTGGGCTGTGGTTGTGTAGCTGTGGTTGTGTAGCTGTGGTTGTGTAGCTGGGCTGTGGTTGTGTAGCTGTGGTTGTGTAGCTGGGCTGTGGTTGTGTAGCTGTGGTTGTGTAGCTGAGCTGTGGTTGTGTAGCTGTGGTTGTGTAGCTGAGCTGTGGTTGTGTAGCTGTGGTTGTGTAGCTGTGGTTGTGTAGCTGGGCTGTGGTTGTGTAGCTGTGGTTGTGTAGCTGTGGTTGTGTAGCTGGGCTGTGGTTGTGTAGCTGTGGTTGTGTAGCTGGGCTGTGGTTGTGTAGCTGTGGTTGTGTAGCTGAGCTGTGGTTGTGTAGCTGTGGTTGTGTAGCTGGGCTGTGGTTGTGTAGCTGTGGTTGTGTAGCTGTGGTTGTGTAGCTGGGCTGTGGTTGTGTAGCTGTGGTTGTGTAGCTGTGGTTGTGTAGCTGAGCTGTGGTTGTGTAGCTGTGGTTGTGTAGCTGGGCTGTGGTTGTGTAGCTGTGGTTGTGTAGCTGGGCTGTGGTTGTGTAGCTGTGGTTGTGTAGCTGAGCTGTGGTTGTGTAGCTGTGGTTGTGTAGCTGGGCTGTGGTTGTGTAGCTGTGGTTGTGTAGCTGTGGTTGTGTAGCTGGGCTGTGGTTGTGTAGCTGTGGTTGTGTAGCTGTGGTTGTGTAGCTGAGCTGTGGTTGTGTAGCTGTGGTTGTGTAGCTGTGGTTGTGTAGCTGGGCTGTGGTTGTGTAGCTGTGGTTGTGTAGCTGTGGTTGTGTAGCTGTGGTTGTGTAGCTGAGCTGTGGTTGTGTAGCTGGGCTGTGGTTGTGTAGCTGTGGTTGTGTAGCTGTGGTTGTGTAGCTGTGGTTGTGTAGCTGGGCTGTGGTTGTGTAGCTGTGGTTGTGTAGCTGGGCTGTGGTTGTGTAGCTGTGGTTGTGTAGCTGAGCTGTGGTTGTGTAGCTGTGGTTGTGTAGCTGGGCTGTGGTTGTGTAGCTGTGGTTGTGTAGCTGTGGTTGTGTAGCTGGGCTGTGGTTGTGTAGCTGTGGTTGTGTAGCTGGGCTGTGGTTGTGTAGCTGTGGTTGTGTAGCTGAGCTGTGGTTGTGTAGCTGTGGTTGTGTAGCTGTGGTTGTGTAGCTGGGCTGTGGTTGTGTAGCTGTGGTTGTGTAGCTGTGGTTGTGTAGCTGAGGTGTGATCATCTGGGGGTTTGTGGGTTTTTCTGGACGTTATCAGTCTGTGGTTTCAAACTCTGTTCTTCTGTTCGTCCTGTTTGTGTCTGGGAGGTTTCAGCTAAACACTCAGAGAACACGTGATTGGCTGGAGGCTGAATGGCGAACGCTCTTTACCGGCCAGTCAAACGCCTCATTCATCTGGTTTCCATGGCGACAATTAAAACGTGTTGCCGGGTCTTTTGTTGTCGGAAAGAGAGAAAGTCTCTTTGCTTTCTTTTTTTTTTTTTTGTCCAAACAGAAGGGTTTTAATTTGCTGAAAGAGAAACTTCCAGAAACTCTCAGCAGCTCCGAGAGTTCAGCTTCAGTTGGGTTTAAATAGTTTAGAGAAGGTGGAAATATTCAGAATTATCATTAATATGTCAGAAATGAAGCCGGCGGCTGCTTTAAAAACACATCCAGCAGCTAACGGGTGTTTTACAGACCTGCTGTAAGAAATAAAACCACAGAATAAGTACAGGAGGCTCATTACACACTCTTTATTGTGTATTTACAACACTGACATTTTCTGTTAACACTTAAAAACAACAATTAATTTAATATATTACATTAATTCTGGCTGTTTAAATCCACAGTAACACTGACGTTAATACACACAGAAGACTACAAATACTTAGACAGTAAAACTATGTTCACTTTTCAACACATTTAAACTGTTTGGTTTCTATAAAATCTCTGTTACACATCAGAAACAAACAGAACAGCTGTTTTTAAAGTAAATATTAAACACATTTATTCAGTTTATTACCATAAAAACGTCCAGAAACAGAGTCTAAGGACGGATTAGACTCAGAACTACTTTAATGTTGTCGTTCTGGAAAATCAGTCATTCAAAAACGAGCTGAATAAATGTAAAAAAAGAACTTCATTCATGACGACAGAGATCCCAGAGACCATGATACCACCACCACCATGCTTCATCATGATACTACCACCACCATGCTTCATCATGATACTACCACCACCATGCTTCATCATGATACTACCACCACCATGCTTCACATCATGATACTACCACCACCATGCTTCACATCGTAATACTACCACCACCATGCTTCACATCATGATACTACCACCACCATGCTTCATCATGATACTACCACCACCATGCTTCACATCATGATACTACCACCACCATGCTTCATCATGATACTACCACCACCGTGCTTCATCATGATACTACCACCACCATGCTTCACATCATGATACTACCACCACCATGCTTCACATCGTAATACTACCACCACCATGCTTCACATCATGATACTACCACCACCATGCTTCATCATGATACTACCACCACCATGCTTCACATCATGATGCTGCCACCATGCTTCACATCATGATACTACCACCACCGTGCTTCACATTGTAATACTACCACCACCATGCTTCACATCGTAATACTACCACCACCATGCTTCATCATAATATTACCACCACCATGCTTCACATCATGATACTACCACCACCGTGCTTCACATTGTAATACTACCACCACCATGCTTCACATCGTAATACTACCACCACCATGCTTCATCATAATATTACCACCACCGTGCTTCACATCGTAATACTACCACCACCATGCTTCACATCATGATACTACCACCACCATGCTTCATCATGATACTACCACCACCATGCTTCACATCATGATGCTGCCACCATGCTTCACATCATGATACTACCACCACCGTGCTTCACATTGTAATACTACCACCACCATGCTTCACATCATGATACTACCACCACCATGCTTCATCATAATATTACCACCACCATGCTTCACATCATGATACTACCACCACCGTGCTTCACATCGTAATACTACCACCACCATGCTTCACATCATGATACTACCACCACCATGCTTCATCATAATATTACCACCACCGTGCTTCACATCATGATACTACCACCACCATGCTTCATCATAATACTACCACCACCATGCTTCATCATGATACTACCACCACCATGCTTCATCATAATATTACCACCACCATGCTTCACATCATGATACTACAACCACTGTGCTTCACATCATAATACTACCGCCACCATGCTTCATCATGATGCTACCACCATGCTTCACATCATGATACTACCACCACCATGCTTCATCATGATGCTACCACCATGCTTCACATCATGATACTACCACCACCATGATCTTTCCAGTAACTCCTTCAGAGGAGTCATAGGAGTCTTGGTGGCCTCCCTCTCTAGTCTCTCAGGTCTTGAGGACGTCCTGCTCTAGTCAGATTTATTCATGTTCCATCTTCTTCCATTTCTTCATGATGGATTTCAGGAACTTTAAATGTTCTTGTATCATCCTGACTGATGCTTTTCAACAACTTTTCCTCAAAGTTTCTTGGTTCTTCAGTCTTCATGGTGTAGTTCTATCCAGGAGTTCTGATCCACCAGAGACTGGACCTTCAGATCCAGGATCTGTATGCTCCAATCAGATCATCCATTAACTGCTGACTTCCAATAAAGTGAATATTGATATAATTTTATATTTCACATCTTCTATTTTGACTGGTTGACATTATTCAGTGAAATCTGCCTTCACTTTGGCATGAAAGAGTCTTTATAAAGAGCTGCTGTCTGGAGCTATAATTAAATACAAGGAAGGTTTTGTTGCAGTTATTGTGAACTGGAGGCCATTTAAGGAGAGTGATGTCACACACACACACACACACACACACACACACACACACACACACACACACACACACACACACACACACACACACACACAGGTTGGTGTGTGTCGGTATAAATGGGGTGTCACTGAGCTACTTCCTGCTCTTTCAGAGCCGGTGGAACATCCATCTGAGCCGGAGACACCGAGACACACACACACAGTAACACACACACACACACACACAGTAACACACACACACACACACACACACACACACACACACACACACACACACACAGAGTAACACACACACACACACACACACACAGTAACACACACACACACACACACACACACACACACACACACACACACACACACGTTTGTTTTTCTATACCGGTGGGGACTTACCATTGACTCCCATTCATATCTAACTCCTAACCCTAACACTAACCTTAACCATCACCAAATCAATGCCTAACCCTAAACAAACGTTTTTGCACTTTTACATTTTTATTAACAACAATATGGCCAAGAAAACGATGTTGCCACCCGTGGGGACCTCATTTTAGGTCCCCACCGTAAGACAAGTCCCCACCTTTATAGCAAATAGTCAGGTCAAAGTCCCCACCGGTATAGCAGAAACAACTACACACACACACACACACACACACACACACACACACACACACACACACACACACACACACGTTAACACACACACACACACACACACACACACACACACACACAGTAACACACACTCATGTCAGCAGCGTACAGTCTTTTTCAGTGTTTTTCAGTGAAGCTGCAGTTAGAAGATCAGAGGCTGTGATTGTTTATTGAGATGATGATCAGCTGGAATCAGAGACGATCTGATTGATCAGATGATTGATTAATTTAACTGATTGATATCAAACCTCCAGCTGATCCGCTGTTTACATCTTCTACCACTCAGGTGTCTATAGTGAGAACAGTTTGTAGCAGGACGTTAATTTAGAATATTTCTCCTGATCAATAACTGCAGCATCATCAATACTGCATTAGTACTGAGGTAAAAATCAAACTGATCAGAAATCTGTAGCCGGAGGAGAGGTTGGGGTGGATGGACGGGTCAATAAAACATCTGAGATCGACCCAGAACGCTGATGGAACCTTTAAACTACACAGACCTTTGTGAACCTTAGACAAACCTTCAATCAACCTTAAAAAACTTTAAATAAAACCTTTGAAAAACCTCAAATAAGCCTTTAAAAACCTTAAATAAACCTCTAACAAACCTTAAATAAAGCTTATATAAACCCTAAACATGGAGGACAGAAGTCATGAAGCTGTTTCAGGGTATCTGAGGAGGACTGAACCTCTGAGATGATCCAACGCTGTAGAGATCAAAGTTCTAACTGCAGTGATATTATGAAGTACTTTGTCCCAGCTGTGTGGTAGTACAGGAAGTAGTAGTACTCTGAGGATTACTGCAGTACTGATACAATGATAGACTTCTCTTCATGTATGTTGAGGAGATAAGCAGATTCATTTAGCTACTGGAGATCAGAACCTCTTCAGGAACCTTTAAACATCAGTAATGTTCTAAAAGCAGCTGAGAGGAACCCAGAGAACCAGAGAGGAACCCAGAGAGCCAGAGAGGAACCCCTAGAACCAGAGAGGAACCCCTAGAACCAGAGAGGAACCCAGAGAGCCAGAGAGGAACCCCTAGAACCAGAGAGGAACCCCAAGAACCAGAGAAAGAAGAATAAAAGGAGAGAAGATACGTGAAGAAGAAGGAGGAAGATGAAGATGGAGACTGGTTCTCATGGTCTCCTCCTAACTTCAGCCAGTGCTGGAACGGTTCTGTCATGCAGCTCCAACAGACTTCCTCATTTGGAGGATGAGATGAATCTGTGAAGAGAAAAACGATGTTCGGAATGCATTAAATGTTTTTCATGTATGACTGCATTCTGCTGACATTTCAGCTGCTGCTCATTAATATGGAGACCAAATTAAAGTTCTGATTGTTGATTCCTCCTCCTCCTCTCCTCCTCCTCTGGTTCTTCCTCCTCTCTGCTCTCCTCTGGCATATTTTAAGAAAACTGTTTTTACACCAATTATGATGAAATCCCAGCAGGTAAAACAGGAAGTACCTCTGACAGGTGGTTAGATGTAAACTGAAGACAACCACCAGACTTTAGTTAAAGCTGCTTCAGATGGAGAAGCTGTTGGTCTTTAGTTTAGGAGGTAAACTGAATGAATCCAGCTGAGGTTTGGACTCAGATCTACACATGTTCTATCCTTCCAATTCTTCCATAAATGCTGCCTTCCTCCTAACATCACCTCATCTTCATGCATTCATCTAAATTTCTAACGGAGGTCTGAACTAAGCAGCGTTTCTGTCTGGATGTCGAACATATGGGACCCCAGCAACAAGTGATTAGTTTCAATTAGTTCCAAATGATGTTTTATGTTTTCTGTTCAGATGCTGGGCTTCCTGCCAGAACAACTTTTAATGGTTTCAAAAGCCAAAGTTTTCAGATTTTAAAGCAGTAGAGAGGAGGTTAGAGGTCAGAGAGGTTTTATTCCTGCTGAACCACGAGGATCTGAGGATCTGAGAGGTGGAAGGATTACTTCCTGTTTAAATAAAGCTCCAGGAAACAGTCAGAATTTAAATCCATCGTTTCTCCAGGTCCACTCATGGAAGGAAGATACAGCTGGTTTCAGAGGAGATAAATCAGAACCTTTAAAATCACTTTGACCTTTTATATTATTTTATTTAGTGAATCCAGAATCTTTGTGACAAACCTCGAACCAACAACCAAACCTGAAGAACAGTTTTCTTCTCTGTTGAGGATGTTTATTGGATCAGTGAGGACTCTGAGCTCACTTCCTGTTTCCGGTTTTTCTTTATCAGTTTATTTGAAATTCACAAGCTTGTTTTTTCTAAATTTGCATGATTTTATAATTAATTTCTTCCACTGAAATGTTCCGCTAGCAGACCTTTTATCAAATAATCCCGCTTATCGGTAAAGTCTGATCAAAGTCATATTTTATTGGTTTTTATATCGTTTTCTTTTGCAGAGAATCAGCCATCGATGATAAAATGGAAATTAGTTTCATCAAAACGTTTTTTTCTGTCAATATTTTAGTCAAATGATCCTGTTCTTAGCCCCGCCTCCGGGGACTGTGATTAGTTCAGAGACCAAACCAATCGGAGCTTCAAAATGATAGAGAGGTACAGTCAGACCATTCTCTGTGTGTCTCTTTGTGTCTGTCTGTGTCTCTCTTCATGTCTCTTTGTGTCTCCCTTTGTGTCTCTCTGTGTCTCTCTTTATCTCTTTGTGTCTCTTTGTGTCTCTCTTTATCTCTTTGTGTCTCTTTGTGTCTCTCTTTGTCTCTTTGTGTCTCTCTGTGTCTCTGTGTGTCTCTCTTTGTGTCTCTCTGTGTCTCTCTTTGTCTCTTTGTGTCTCTCTTTGTCTCTTTGTGTCTCTCTTTATCTCTTTGTGTCTCTTTGTGTCTCTCTTTATCTCTTTGTGTCTCTTTGTGTCTCTCTTTGTCTCTCTGTGTCTCTCTGTGTCTCTCTATGTCTCTCTTTGTGTCTCTTTGTGTCTCTGTGTGTCTCTTTGTGTCTCTCTGTGTCTCCCTTTGTGTCTCTCTTTGTCTCTCTATGTCTCTCTTTGTGTCTCTCTGTGTCTCTGTGTGTCTCTTTGTGTCTCTTTATGTCTGTCTTTGTGTCTCTGTCCCGGTCCTCTGGTATCTCCGTCCATCCTTGCATGGAGATTGGCTGGAGGCATGAATACATCACGGCTCTCCATCCATGCGTCCCCTCCTCCCGTCCTCACCCGTCCTCCCCCTCCAACATCCTTCCTCAGCACTTATCACAAAGTTGGGATCTCATGCATTTTAATCGACATGTCTATCTGCCGTTCTCCCTCTCCTCCTCTTTTCTTTGACTTTGGATCAGTTGCATCCTTCACACGAACAACAACAACAACAAAACAACCCCCCCGCCTCCCCGTCCCCTTTTTGAATCAATATTTGCCATCAGCGAATAAATCGTATAATTTCCTGACTGTTAGAAGAGTGCGACGCCGACATATTTACCTTCCACTCGTCTATTTTTCCGCTGTCGATCCCTCGTTCTCGCGCCGCGGCTATTAGCTAAGTGAAGGGGATGGATGGCCATGAAGCGCCCAGCGATAGCATCTCCATCAGAAGCCTCGACGTTGAAGAATGGTCGCCGCCTCTCTGATGACAGCGCAGCAAAAACACACACACACACACACACACACACACACGCATGACACATGCAACACACACGCACACACACACAGAGTCAGAGAAGAGACATTTAAATATTCAAATGGGGCCGAGCAGTAATGATAAACGACAAGGGAAAAGTAGAATCAAGTAGCTATCGATGCAGAAAATGAAAAGAGGAGAAAGAGAAAAGAGAGGAGGAGGGAAATGAAGGCAGCAGAGGAGAGTTAAGCTAACAAGTGAAAGGAGGGAAGAAAGAGCAGACAGATGGAGAGTGATGGAGAGAAAGACGGAGGAATGAAGTAAATACGAGTGGAGGAGCGTTACAGTAAGAGGAAGAAAGATGGAGAGAGTGAAGGACGAAAGAAGATCATAAAAGACATACCAGGAGGAGAGATGAAGCAGAGATGGAGGGATGAAGGAGGAGAGATGGAGGGATGAAGCAGAGATGGAGGGATGAGGGAGGAGAGGAAACAAAGGTCACCATTCAGACAGAGAAGAAGTGATGTAGAAAAATCAGAAGAGATCAAGTGACAAAGACGAAGAGAAATAAGAAAACTCAGAGAAGACAGAATAATAGAGAGAAAGGAATGAGGTCGAACGAGGAGCTCTGAAGGTGAACGAGTTATTTTATTTTTTCTGTAAAGAACTGAAGACCGGAGTGCTGCTGGAAACCTTTAATCTGCTGCAGCTTTAACTCTACATCGTATCTATACCGTCAGCGTTTAGTGATGGAACACATGAAGAAACACGACGACATCTTCATAAAAAAAAACATCCTTCTTTCATCTAAATCAGGGGTGTCCACCATGAGGCCCGTGGTCCAAAAGTGGTCCTCCAGAGGGTCCACCATGAGGCCCGTGGTCCAAAAGAGGTCCTCCAGAGGGTCCACCATGAGGCCCGTGGTCCAAAAGTGGTCCTCCAGAGGGTCCACCATGAGGCCCGTGGTCCAAAAGTGGTCCTCCAGAGGGTCCACCATGAGGCCCGTGGTCCAAAAGAGGTCCTCCAGAGGGTCCAACATGAGGCCCGTGGTCCAAAAGAGGTCCTCCAGAGGGTCCACCATGAGGCCCGTGGTCCAAAAGCGGTCCTCCAGAGGGTCCAACATGAGGCCCGTGGACCAAAAGCGGTCCTCCAGAGGGTCCAACATGAGGCCCGTGGTCCAAAAGAGGTCCTCCAGAGGGTCCAACATGAGGCCCGTGGACCAAAAGCGGTCCTCCAGAGGGTCCAACATGAGGCCCGTGGACCAAAAGCGGTCCTCCAGAGGGTCCAACATGAGGCCCGTGGGCCAAAAGAGGTCCTCCAGAGGGTCCAACATGAGGCCCGTGGTCCAAAAGTGGTCCTCCAGAGGGTCCAACATGAGGCCCGTGGACCAAAAGCGGTCCTCCAGAGGGTCCAACATGAGGCCCGTGGACCAAAAGCGGTCCTCCAGAGGGTCCAACATGAGGCCCGTGGGCCAAAAGAGGTCCTCCAGAGGGTCCAACATGAGGCCCGTGGTCCAAAAGTGGTCCTCCAGAGGGTCCAACATGAGGCCCGTGGACCAAAAGCGGTCCTCCAGAGGGTCCAACATGAGGCCCGTGGACCAAAAGCGGTCCTCCAGAGGGTCCAACATGAGGCCCGTGGGCCAAAAGAGGTCCTCCAGAGGGTCCAACATGAGGCCCGTGGTCCAAAAGTGGTCCTCCAGAGGGTCCAACATGAGGCCCGTGGACCAAAAGCGGTCCTCCAGAGGGTCCAACATGAGGCCCGTGGTCCAAAAGTGGTCCTCCAGAGGGTCCAACATGAGGCCCGTGGGCCAAAAGAGGTCCTCCAGAGGGTCCAACATGAGGCCCGTGGTCCAAAAGCGGTCCTCCAGAGGGTCCACCATGAGGCCCGTGGTCCAAAAGCGGTCCTCCAGAGGGTCCAACATGAGGCCCGTGGACCAAAAGTGGTCCTCCAGAGGGTCCACCATGAGGCCCGTGGTCCAAAAGAGGTCCTCCAGAGGGTCCAACATGAGGCCCGTGGACCAAAAGTGGTCCTCCAGAGGGTCCAACATGAGGCCCGTGGACCAAAAGCGGTCCTCCAGAGGGTCCAACATGAGGCCCGTGGACCAAAAGCGGTCCTCCAGAGGGTCCAACATGAGGCCCGTGGTCCAAAAGCGGTCCTCCAGAGGGTCCAACATGAGGCCCGTGGTCCAAAAGCGGTCCTCCAGAGGGTCCACCATGAGGCCCGTGGACCAAAAGTGGTCCTCCAGAGGGTCCAACATGAGGCCCGTGGACCAAAAGCGGTCCTCCAGAGGGTCCAACATGAGGCCCGTGGTCCAAAAGCGGTCCTCCAGAGGGTCCACCATGAGGCCCGTGGACCAAAAGTGGTCCTCCAGAGGGTCCACCATGAGGCCCGTGGTCCAAAAGAGGTCCTCCAGAGGGTCCAACATGAGGCCCGTGGACCAAAAGTGGTCCTCCAGAGGGTCCAACATGAGGCCCGTGGACCAAAAGCGGTCCTCCAGAGGGTCCAACATGAGGCCCGTGGTCCAAAAGCGGTCCTCCAGAGGGTCCAACATGAGGCCCGTGGTCCAAAAGCGGTCCTCCAGAGGGTCCACCATGAGGCCCGTGGTCCAAAAGCGGTCCTCCAGAGGGTCCAACATGAGGCCCGTGGACCAAAAGCGGTCCTCCAGAGGGTCCAACATGAGGCCCGTGGTCCAAAAGCGGTCCTCCAGAGGGTCCAACATGAGGCCCGTGGTCCAAAAGCGGTCCTCCAGAGGGTCCAACATGAGGCCCGTGGGCCAAAAGCGGTCCTCCAGAGGGTCCAACATGAGGCCCGTGGGCCAAAAGCGGTCCTCCAGAGGGTCCAACATGAGGCCCGTGGGCCAAAAGCGGTCCTCCAGAGGGTCCAACATGAGGCCCGTGGGCCAAAAGCGGTCCTCCAGAGGGTCCAACATGAGGCCCGTGGACCAAAAGCGGTCCTCCAGAGGGTCCAACATGAGGCCCGTGGACCAAAAGCGGTCCTCCAGAGGGTCCAACATGAGGCCCGTGGTCCAAAAGCGGTCCTCCAGAGGGTCCAACATGAGGCCCGTGGTCCAAAAGCGGTCCTCCAGAGGGTCCAACATGAGGCCCGTGGTCCAAAAGCGGTCCTCCAGAGGGTCCAACATGAGGCCCGTGCGCCAAAAGCGGTCCTCCAGAGGGTCCAACATGAGGCCCGTGCGCCAAAAGCGGTCCTCCAGAGGGTCCAACATGAGGCCCGTGGTCCAAAAGCGGTCCTCCAGAGGGTCCAACATGAGGCCCGTGGGCCAAAAGGGGTCCTCCAGAGGGTCCAACATGAGGCCCGTGGACCAAAAGCGGTCCTCCAGAGGGTCCAACATGAGGCCCGTGGACCAAAAGCGGTCCTCCAGAGGGTCCAACATGAGGCCCGTGGGCCAAAAGCGGTCCTCCAGAGGGTCCAACATGAGGCCCGTGGACCAAAAGCGGTCCTCCAGAGGGTCCAACATGAGGCCCGTGGTCCAAAAGCGGTCCTCCAGAGGGTCCAACATGAGGCCCGTGGACCAAAAGCGGTCCTCCAGAGGGTCCAACATGAGGCCCGTGGGCCAAAAGCGGTCCTCCAGAGGGTCCAACATGAGGCCCGTGGGCCAAAAGCGGTCCTCCAGAGGGTCCAACATGAGGCCCGTGGACCAAAAGCGGTCCTCCAGAGGGTCCAACATGAGGCCCGTGGGCCAAAAGCGGTCCTCCAGAGGGTCCAACATGAGGCCCGTGGGCCAAAAGCGGTCCTCCAGAGGGTCCAACATGAGGCCCGTGGGCCAAAAGCGGTCCTCCAGAGGGTCCAACATGAGGCCCGTGGACCAAAAGCGGTCCTCCAGAGGGTCCAACATGAGGCCCGTGGACCAAAAGCGGTCCTCCAGAGGGTCCAACATGAGGCCCGTGGGCCAAAAGTGGTCCTCCAGAGGGTCCAATCCGGTCCTCAAAGTGTAAAAATTCCAGAGAAGACATTAACTGCAGATTGTAAATTAGTAAAACTATAAATTTAAAATCATTTCTAGACCATGAAAAGTTGTTTGGATCAGAAAGTAAAATACTAGATTTTTCATTGTTGTTTTGTCGTTTTGTGGTTCAATTTTGTAATATTTTGTCTTGAATATGTTGTTTTTTGTCTTTTTTTGTCTTCTTCTGTGGTTGTGATCCTCCAGTAAATCCTCCATGGTTCAGGTCCAGGTGACTAAATGTTGTGTTCCTGTGTAGACACTCTGTGATCTGGAAGTTCTAATGAGGAAATGATAAACTGAGGATGGATGTTGATGGAACTGAACTTATTTTTCTTCAGAAATTTCAGGTTGTTCATGATGTTTAGTAAAAATGTAATTTCTTAAATGTGAGCATTTCTGCACGACAACAAAGGAACCAGTAGGAGTTGTGGTTATATAGAGGTTATTCTGCAGTGGTTTTACTGGTTTTACTGGTTTTACTGGTCCGGATCACTGGAGATCAGACTGGGCTGAGTGAAGAACCTGGACTAAGATGATTCTGACTCTCCTGGTCTACAGGCTAAAATAAATCTAGAATTCTTAGAGGATCTAAATAACTGAGATGTTTTCAGTGATTGGAGATGATCAGTGTGTTCAGCCTCAGAGCTTCAGGTTTGATAGAAGAACCAGCAGAACCTCCCAGCCGGTCCGTTAATCGGGTTTAATCCACAGTAAATGCTGGTGTCTCCATCTGCAGCTGAGTTGTGATTTTAAAGGTGGATTGTTCCTACAGTGTGTTAAAAAGTGACTTTCAGGTTGTGGAATAGAAGCGGCAGCTCCCCGACCGCAGAGCTCAGAGATGCAGACGCTCAGCAGCTCTTGCTGCTACAAAACGCAGCGTTTCTTTCAAACCCTCCATGAAGCGCTCGGCTGTCTGCCGTCTAGTGCCGCTGCGACGTTTGATTCCTGCGACTGCGGCGCTGCAGAGCTGCGACGGGTTTTCCCTTTAAAGTGGTCAAAGCAGCGAGCAGAAAACTCCTGCGACGCTCAAACGCCTCATCAGGAGCCGAGCTGCAACAATAAAAGTCAAAGATCTGCTGCTGCTTCAAAGACCGCAGGAAAATACGAGTCTCCAGCTTCAGAAGTCTGACTGGAGCTTTTACTGGAGGATTTCACAGCTTCAGAGTCTGCTGCTGTCAAATGATCGATATTTAGAGACATTTACAGCAGCTCCACGCAGACAGGGTGAAACAGGAGATAAATGGGCTTCTGGAAGATGATTGTCTAATCTGCTAAAATCAGTGTAGATATTTATATAAGTATAGTTAATATTCTGTCTATTTTATTTTAACCTTAAGTTTCCTAAACAGAACCATAAAATAACACGTGTTAATAATATAATAATAGTAAAATGTTCGTCATGCTTCAGATTTTTAGATTTCAGGGCTGGAAATGGAAATAAAACAACCTAACATTAGATAAACTGTGAACATTCACATGTTAGATAAAACACAAGCTCCCTGAAATGAACGCCCTCCTCATTTTAAAGGCATTATGGAGGATGTTTTTTTTTGTTTAATTTGTCTGATTCACATAAATGAATATACTGACCTTTAGTGGACTTGTATGTATGGTCTCTGAAAGAATTAAAAAAAAATAACTGTGGACATGGCAGGACCTGAAAAACATCAGCCAATCAACACGCTCGGACCGAGGTGTTTGGTTTGCTCCCTTTCCTGTCAATCAAAAATCTTCCGGCTCAGGCCTAGTTACGTAGATTACGTACGCCTTGGACTTACCTGTTTTCTGTATGTGTTGCTTTGGTACAGCTTCGTAGTTAGCTGGCGACTTGTTTTGCTCATCTTTTTTTACATAATGGCAGATAAAGATCCAGGGGGACCCAGCCGTAAAAGACAACTTCACGAGTCCTACGCAAGTTTCTGGAGGGGGGCGTTTCTTCGTAAATGTTAAGAGGGGGGAGGTTGGGGCGGGGGGGGGGAGAGGTTGTATGTGCGCATGCTACGTTCAAAGTCGTAGGAAATTAAATTTTCTCTAATGCCTTTAAAACAGAAAATCTCTTCACCTGCTGATGTGGAAATGCAGATTAATTCATGCAAATGTGATTTAAATTACCTGTAAATGAACTTTTATCACGTTTTCTCATCGTTTTTAGAGATTTGGGTTTAAAGATGAAAACATTTTAAAAAGTGACTCGACGTTCTGCTGAGTGAACGTCTGACCGACCCGTCCTCCACCCCGACCTCCTCACCATCACCAGCTACAGAGCATCCTGCTGAAACTGCAGATAAAAACATGATTTAGTGTCTGATTCTCCTAAACCAGAGTCTGAACCTGAACTCAGAGAAGTAGAAGATCCTCGAGGAACCTTTGGAGTTCACAGAAATGTTCTTTAAAGAACCACTTGGTGGGGTTTTGGGTTAATGTCCAACAAAACAACAATTGACAACAAGTTGTTAGTACCAGTACCAGTACCATTAAGCCCAGTACCAGTACACCCAGTACCAGTACCAGTACACCCAGTACCAGTACCAGTACCAGTACCAGTACACTACACTCATCAGACTGATGGTTTCTTCTGTCCAGAGCTCCTACACTGAGCTGATGATGATGGAGGGGAGGAAGAGCAGCCTGCTGGGTCGAGCTGAGTCCCTGAAAAGGAGCTCAATTCACCTGCCCAGTACCTTCCACTGCAGGATCCACAACCTGACGCACACCTGGAACCAGCTACAGGTAACTAACGCACACCTGGAACCAGCTACAGGTAACTAACGCACACCTGGAACCAGCTACAGGTAACTAACACACACCTGGAACCAGCTACAGGTAACTAACGCACACCTGGAACCAGCTACAGGTAACTAACGCACACCTGGAACCAGCTACAGGTAACTAACGCACACCTGGAACCAGCTACAGGTAATGCACAGAGAACGAGTGGATCGGGAGCAGGAGATGGATTGTCCTCCACAGAGTCCAGAGCTCACTGAGAACCTCTGAGATGTTCTGGAGAAGACTTTGGTTCAACTCTCCCATCATCAGTAGAAGATCCTGTGGAACATTAATGCATTTGTGGACAGAAATCAATGCTGTGACATTAGAGAAGTTCATAGAAACGATTCCACAGAGAACGTTCTCAGAGCTGAAGGATGAAATATTAGAGTGACTGTTTTATTGGACGGTCAGTGTGTTTTCTCAGACGGATTTCAAAGCTCCTCATCCTGATGAGTAGAACATCATTAAAGCTTTTCTCAGTTTGAATGGATCCAGCTGATGAACGTTAGTAGAAACTTTAGCACCAACGCTGTAAAAACCTGTGATTGGTCAGAAAACAAACGGCTTCTTTGTGTTTTTAAAGCTGTTGGTGAACAAACAGGTCCAGGATCAGTTCCATCCACTCTCTAAAAGCTCCATCCCTCTTTGTTTCTGCTCAATTATCACTTCTATCCTTCCATCCTCATATCTCTGTTTGTGGTGTTTTCCTCTAAACTCCAGTCTGATCATCAGCAGAGACTCACGGCTCGTCTTCAACACGCACTTCTTCATTAATACTATTATTATTCTTATTATTCAGAACTTCTTCATAACGAGGCTGGTTTCAAACATTAAAACATCTTTAAATCATTCTTAAACGTTCAAAGCTTCTCCTCCATGTTCTGTGTTTCCACGGCAACCAGTCCTGAAGCATCAGAAATGACTGAAGATCAACAAAATAAACGGTGAAGAAACAGATTTATGACGTAAACAAACATCAGAATGTGGCTGGAAAAAGAAGTTTAGAAAACACAAAACCTTAGAATGGGTTACTTTGTCATCTTGTGTCTCGTTATTGTCGTTTTGTCCTATTTTTGTAGTTTAGTGTCTCGTTTTTGTGGTTTTGTGTCTCATTTTTGTTGTTTTGTCCTGTTTTTGTCGTTTTGTGTCTCGTTTTTGTTGTTTTGTCCTGTTTTTGTCGTTTTGTGTCTCATGGTGTAAACCCATCCCTCCTGACCGTGTTGTCGTTCTAAAGTAACGCTGTTCAAACGTCAGAAACACCAAAATGAACATGATGTGAGAATGAAGGCTGATGAGAGCCGCTGATGGACTCAGAGGATCGTCAGATTCTTCCAGATTCTCTTCATCAAACCGCCTGTGGAGGACACAAAACGTATATTTTTAGAGAGAAGCTGTTTGTGTAAAACGTTGTGTTAAATTACATCCGTCTGCCGTCATAATGACTCCCAGCACAAAGCTAACGGCACATTTCAGCTCAGGGGTCCTAAAGTGGACCTTTTTACCTGCCAGAGTTCAGGAAGACGAGAGGCGACGCTCACAGCTTTTGTCCAAACTCATAGAGATGGAAATGAGCTGCAGGAACCCCCGCCGAGAGCGTGAGCACAGAAAGACAAAAAGCAGCTAAAAACAGCTAAAAACACAGCTCAGTCTGCAGGAAGCCACGCCTGAACACTTTAACTCTGAGACGATTCAACAGTTCAGTGGTGAAGACATTCTGGTCTCACATTAAGCTGAAGCTCCGTCCACATCATGAACCCTCAGAAGGTCCAGTGATCAGACCTAAACTCTTCCATCAGTGTGTTTTTATGGCATTATTGTCATTTTGGTTCAGAATAATAATTACTATTATTGTTTTTGTTGGCAACACTAGAATGATTTCATGTTTGAATCCTGTTTATTTTAATTTTATAACATTTTGAGCATTTTAATAATTGATAAAGAAGAATATTACACAGAACAGTAACAGAAGAATGAAAACATCCATTCTGTGGACATTTCTCAACTTTTTTCATCCACTCCATGATATTATCAAGGGTAAGGAGCTGGGGGTTGTAATATAAGACACAAAGTGACAACAACGAGATAGAAAACAACAAAAATGACACACGAGATGACAAAAATGAGAAACAAGACAAAACAACAAAAACACGACACGAAACGACAAAACAAGACAAAACAACAAAAACACGACACGAAACGACCGAAACAAGACAAAACAACAAAAACACGACACGAAACGACCGAAACAAGACAAAACAACAAAAACACGACACGAAACGACGAAACAAGACAAAACAACAAAAACACGACACGAAACGACCGAAACAAGACAAAACAACAAAAACACGACACGAAACGACCAAAACGAGACAAAACAACAAAAACACGAAACGAAACGACGAAACAAGACAAAACAACAAAAACACGACACGAAACGACCAAAACGAGACAAAACAACAAAAACACGACACGAAACGACCGAAACAAGACAAAACAACAAAAACGCGACACGAAACGACCAAAACGAGACAAACAACAAAAACACGACACGAAACGACCGAAACAAGACAAAACAACAAAACGAGACACAAAACGACCGAAACAAGACAAAACAACAAAAACACGACACGAAACGACCGAAACAAGACAAAACAACAAAAACGAGACACAAGACGACGAAAGAAGACAAAACAACAAAAACACGTCACGAAACGACCGAAACAAGACAAAACAACAAAAACACGACACGAAACGACCGAAACAAGACAAAACAACAAAAACACGACACGAAACGACCGAAACAAGACAAAACAACAAAAACACGACACGAAACGACCGAAACAAGACAAAACAACAAAAACACGACACGAAACGACAAAAACGAGACAAAACAACAAAAACGAGGCACAAAATGACCGAAACAAGACAAAACAACAAAAACACAACACGAAACGACGAAACAAGACAAAACAACAAAAACGAGACACAACACGACGAAACAAGACAAAACAACAAAAACACGTCACGAAACGACCGAAACGAGACAAAACAACCAAAACACGACACGAAACGACCGAAACAAGACAAAACAACAAAAACACGACACGAAACGACCGAAACAAGACAAAACAACAAAACGAGACACAAAACGACCGAAACAAGACAAAACAACAAAAACACGACACGAAACGACCGAAACAAGACAAAACAACAAAAACGAGACACAAGACGACGAAAGAAGACAAAACAACAAAAACACGTCACGAAACGACCGAAACAAGACAAAACAACAAAAACACGACACGAAACGACCGAAACAAGACAAAACAACAAAAACACGACACGAAACGACCGAAACAAGACAAAACAACAAAAACACGACACGAAACGACCGAAACAAGACAAAACAACAAAAACACGACACGAAACGACAAAAACGAGACAAAACAACAAAAACGAGGCACAAAATGACCGAAACAAGACAAAACAACAAAAACACAACACGAAACGACGAAACAAGACAAAACAACAAAAACGAGACACAACACGACGAAACAAGACAAAACAACAAAAACACGTCACGAAACGACCGAAACGAGACAAAACAACCAAAACACGACACGAAACGACAAAAACGAGACAAAACAACAAAAACAAGACACAAAACGACGAAACAAGACAAAACGACGAAACAAGGCAAAACAACAAAAACGAGACACAAAACGACGAAACAAGGCAAAACAACAAAAACGAGACACAAAACGACGAAACAAAACAAAACAACAAAAACGAGACAGAAAACGACGAAACAAGACAAAACAACAAAACGAGACACGAAACCACCGAAACAAGACAAAAAAACAAAAACGAGACAGAAAACGACGAAACAAGACAAAACGACAAAAACGAGACACGAAACGACCGAAACAAGACAAAACAAAAACAAAAACGAGACACAAAACGACGAAACAAGACAAAACAACAAAAACACGACACGAAACGACAAAAACGAGACAAAACAACAAAAACGAGACACAAAACGACGAAACAAGACAAAACGACAAAAACGAGACGCAAAGCTACAAAAACAAGTGATGTCATCGCTTTGGTTATTATGACATCGTGTCCAGTGACATCACTCAGACTGACATCTTGTCCTGCTATCGATCTTCTCCAGCTTCATGATTCATATTCTATTGATCGACCTGCTGCTCTCCATGGTTGAACATCTGCTGCTCTCCATGGTTGAACATCTGCTGCTCTCCATGGTTGAACATCTGCTGCTCTCCATGGTTGAACATCTGCTGATCTCCATGGTTGAACATCTGCTGATCTCCATGGTTGAACATCTGCTGATCTCCATGGTTGAACATCTGCTGCTCTCCATGGTTGAACATCTGCTGATCTCCATGGTTGAACATCTGCTGCTCTCCATGGTTGAACATCTGCTGATCTCCATGGTTGAACATCTGCTGCTCTCCATGGTTGAACATCTGCTGATCTCCATGGTTGAACATCTGCTGCTCTCCATGGTGAACATCTGCCGATCTCCATGGTTGAACATCTGCTGCTCTCCATGGTTGAACATCTGCTGTTTCTTCTGTCCTTTCAGGAGATCCTGTCAGAGCGTTCGGGGCCCGGTTCCTCCCAGCAGAACCGCCGTTCTAACGGGAATATCCTGCCGTCTGGAGGTCGAGGAGGCTCCGTGGAGAACCCTCGTTCTGCTCTGTCTCCTCTGACCAACTCTCTGCTGGAGCAGCTGGAGACCAGGATCAAGGAGCTGAAGGCCTGGCTGAGGGACACCGAGCTGCTCATCTTCAACTCTTGCCTCCAGGACAAGGACCAATCAGAGCAGCTGCTCAGCTTCAAGGTAGGACCAGGACAGGTAGACCAGCTGTTAGAGCTCTGGTAGAACATCGCAACCAGGATGGAGGTGGAGGGTTGAAGGTCAGCAACTCAGATACCATTGATTGGTCTTCTTACACATGTGGACAAAATTGTTGGTACCCCTCAGTTAAAGAAGGAAAAACCCACAATTCTCACTGAAATCACTTGAAACTCACAAAAGTAACAATAAATAAAAATTTATTGAAAATTAAATAATCAAAAACAGTCATTACTTTTGAATTGTTGATTAACATAATTATTAAAAAAAACAAACTAATGAAACAGGCCTGGACAAAAATGATGGTACCTCTATAAAAGATTGAAAACTATTTGACCAGAGTGACATGATTAACTCAGGTGTGTCATTTAATTGACATCACAGGTGTTTCCAAACTCATAATCAGTCAGTCTGCCTATTTAAAGGGAGACAAGTAGTCACCCTGCTGTTTGGTGAAAAGGTGTGTACCACACTGAACATGGACAACAGAAAGCGAAGGAGAGAATTGTCCCAGGACATCCGAAAAAAAATTATAGACAAACATCTTAAAGGTAAAGGCTATAAGACCATCTCTAAACAGCTTGAAGTTCCTGTGACAACAGTGGCTCATATTATTCAGAAGTTCAAGACCCACGGGACAGTAGCCAACCTCCCTGGACGTGGCCGCAAGGGGAAAATTGATGACAAATTGAAGAGACGGATCGTTGGAATTGTATCCAAAGAGCCCAGAGCAACCTCCAAAGAAATTAAAGGTGAACTCCAAGGCCAAGGTACATCAGTGTCAGATCGCACCATTCGTCGTTGTTTGAGCCAAAGTGGACTTCATGGGAGACGACCAAGGAGGACACCACTGCTGAAAAAAACTCATAAAAAAGCCAGACTGGAATTTGCAAAAATGCATGTTGACAAGCCACAAAGCTTCTGGAGAATGTCCTTTGGACAGATGAGACCAAACTGGAGCTTTTTGGTAAGGCACATCAACTCTATGTTCATAGACTCAAAAACCAAGCATACGAAGAAAAGAACACTGTCCCTACGGTGAAACATGGAGGAGGCTCAGTAATGTTTTGGGGCTGCTTTGCTGCATCTGGCACAGGGTGTCTTGAAAGTGTGCAAGGTACGATGAAATCTGAAGACTATCAAGGCATTCTGGAGAGAAATGTGCTGCCTAGTGTCAGAAAGCTTGGTCTCAGTCGCAGGTCATGGGTCTTCCAACAGGACAACCATCCAAAACACACAGCCAAAAACACCCAAGAATGGCTGAGAGAAAAGCGTTGGACTATTCTAAAGTGGCCTTCTATGAGCCCAGATCTGAATCCCATTGAACATATGTGGAAGGAGCTGAAACATGCCATTTGGAGAAGACACCCATCAAACCTGAGACAACTGGAGCTGTTTGCTCATGAGGAGTGGGCCAAAATACCTGTTGACAGCTGCAGAACGCTCATTGACAAATACAGAAATCGTTTAATTGCAGTGATTGCCTCAAAAGGTTGTGCAACAAAATATTAAGTTATGGGTACCATCATTTTTGTCCAGCCCTATTTCATTAGTTTGTTTTTTAAAATAATTATGTTAATCAACAATTCAAAAGTGATGGCTGATTTTGATTATTTAATTTTCAATAAATTTTATTTATTGTTACTTTTGTGAGTTTCAAGTGATTTCAGTGAGAATTGTGGGTTTTTCCTTCTTTAACTGAGGGGTACCAACAATTTTGTCCACGTGTGTAGATCTCAGCTGATCGAAACCAGAAACCTTCTCAGACCAGATGTTCCCTGATGTTTGGGAACCACCAGATCCAGATAATCAGAAGATAAACTCTGATCCTCAGCTGGTTTTAGTTTGAACTCCAAAGTTTCATTCTGATGTGACTAAACTGTCCTCGTTTAAACCTGACTCCAGCTTAAATCCATCCAGGAACTCAGTCTGAACACTAAATCTCTTTCTGTAATTTTAACAACTGTTGACTGAGAAACTGGATCATTTTCAGGCAATTTAGGTCAATTTTCATTTCATTTTCAACTAATTTCCTGTAATGTTGGATCATTTTTGGGTCGTTTTCTATAAAAGTTTTACTCATTTTATGTCGTTTCATTTTTTTGCCTTTGGGATAATTTTGAGTCTTTTTGGACAGATTTCATGTCGTTCTGAACTTACTTTCTGTAGTTTTTGAGTCATTTTAATGTCATTCTCACTGAGAGGGATGTAAAACTGATCTGGTGTCAGTTTGTGGCAGAAACTCAAACTGACACCAGATCAGTTTAAGTCCATGCAGGTATGACAGTCTGAACACTGAGACAAACCTGTGTGAGTCTGTGTGTGTCTGTGGTGCAGTTGTGGTGGTTGTGTATCTGATGTATGGAGGAAACAGCAGAGAAGCTGCATGACGCTAACAGGAAATTAATCAGAGAGCAGCTAGCTGCGCTGATTAGCCTAGCCCTGCCGCGTGACTGACAGACACACACACACACACACACACACACACACACACACACACACGCTAATCCATGCATATAAGAGTATATAGGTGCCGCTGCCTGCTGAGATAAACGACTGACACACGCAGTAAATATAAAGACGACAACAGGAGTTCAGACGCACAAAAAGTTCCACAAAGACTCACAAACACTTTTTATTACATCATCATTTCGGTTGTTTGGAAAAATCAGTTCTCATTTCACTAATAAACAAATAAACAAACAGAAAAATGAAATGTGGCTCAGAATCAGTCCAGAGAATGACTTTATGGTCTGGATTTCAGTCACAACTTTATTTCTGAATGAGTCAATTGATGTTCATAAAGACTAAAAGTGTAGGTTTTGTTTTAGATATTAATATGTTATAATAACACGTATGTTCATGAAGTTTGTCCATGGCGTGTTCCTGTGGTAGAGGTCTTGGTTCTGACACCAGGTGGACGTGGTTCAGGTGGAGGATCAGAGATTATTCATGAGAACTCGTTTCCTAAATGATGAAACTGAGCAGAAACAGAGTTTATCTCTGATCTCTCAGCAGGAATCCATTGATCTGTGTCAGAAAGAGGCGAGAGCCGCTCAGATTGGAAATATTGATAGGAATCATTTAGACAAAGACAGAAAAGACGAGGAGAATGAAGATCAGTCTGTGATTCTGGTTCGATTTCTGCTCCTCAGCTCATTACTGTCCTCACCTATGAGACACAGCAGGAGTCAGCACCCCCCCACACAGCAGACACACAACACATGTACAATATATACACAACACAATAAATACACAACACAATAAATACACAACACAATAAATACACAGTACAACACAATAAATACACAACACAATAAATACACAATACAATAAATACACAATACAACACAATATATACACAACACAATAAATACACAACACAATAAATACACAACACAATAAATACACAATACAATAAATACACAACACAATAAATACACAATACAACACAATAAATACACAATACAACACAATAAATACACAGTACAACACAATAAATACACAATACAATAAATACACAACACAATAAATACACAATACAATAAATACACAGTACAACACAATAAATACACAACACAATAAATACACAGTACAACACAATAAATACACAACACAATAAATACACAACACAATAAATACACAATACAATAAATACACAACACAATAAATACACAATACAATAAATACACAACACAATAAATACACAATACAACACAATATATACACAACACAATAAATACACAATACAATAAATACACAATACAACACAATATATACACAACACAATAAATACACAACACAATAAATACACAACACAATAAATACACAGTACAACACAATAAATACACAACACAATAAATACACAATACAATAAATACACAATACAACACAATATATACACAACACAATAAATACACAACACAATAAATACACAACACAATAAATACACAACACAATAAATACACAGTACAACACAATAAATACACAACACAATAAATACACAATACAATAAATACACAATACAACACAATATATACACAACACAATAAATACACAACACAATAAATACACAATACAATAAATACACAGTACAACACAATAAATACACAACACAATAAATACACAACACAATAAATACACAATACAATAAATACACAACACAATAAATACACAATACAATAAATACACAACACAATAAATACACAACACAATAAATACACAATACAATAAATATACAGTACAACACAATAAATACACAACACAATAAATACACAACACAATAAATACACAGTACAACACAATAAATACACAATACAATAAATACACAACACAATAAATACACAACACAATAAATACACAACACAATAAATACACAATACAATAAATATACAGTACAACACAATAAATACACAACACAATAAATACACAACACAATAAATACACAATACAATAAATATACAGTACAACACAATAAATACACAACACAATAAATACACAACACAATAAATACACAGTACAACACAAAAATACACAATACAATAAATACACAATACAATATATACACAACACAATAAATACACAATACAACACAATAAATACACAATACAATAAATACACAACACAATAAATACACAATACAATATATACACAACACAATAAATACACAATACAATAAATACACAATACAACACAATAAATACACAATACAACACAATATATACACAACACAATAAATACACAATACAATAAATACACAATACAACACAATATATACACAACACAATAAATACACAACACAATAAATACACAACACAATAAATACACAGTACAACACAATAAATACACAACACAATAAATACACAATACAATAAATACACAATACAACACAATATATACACAACACAATAAATACACAACACAATAAATACACAACACAATAAATACACAACACAATAAATACACAGTACAACACAATAAATACACAACACAATAAATACACAATACAATAAATACACAATACAACACAATATATACACAACACAATAAATACACAACACAATAAATACACAATACAATAAATACACAGTACAACACAATAAATACACAACACAATAAATACACAACACAATAAATACACAATACAATAAATACACAACACAATAAATACACAATACAATAAATACACAACACAATAAATACACAACACAATAAATACACAATACAATAAATATACAGTACAACACAATAAATACACAACACAATAAATACACAATACAATAAATACACAGTACAACACAATAAATACACAATACAATAAATACACAACACAATAAATACACAACACAATAAATACACAACACAATAAATACACAATACAATAAATATACAGTACAACACAATAAATACACAACACAATAAATACACAATACAATAAATATACAGTACAACACAATAAATACACAACACAATAAATACACAACACAATAAATACACAGTACAACACAAAAAATACACAATACAATAAATACACAATACAATATATACACAACACAATAAATACACAATACAACACAATAAATACACAATACAATAAATACACAACACAATAAATACACAATACAATATATACACAACACAATAAATACACAATACAATAAATACACAATACAACACAATAAATACACAATACAATAAATACACAACACAATAAATACACAATACAATAAATACACAGTACAACACAATAAATACACAATACAATAAATACACAGTACAACACAATAAATACACAACACAATAAATACACAACACAATAAATACACAGTACAACACAATAAATACACAATACAATAAATACACAGTACAACACAATAAATACACAACACAATAAATACACAACACAATAAATACACAGTACAACACAATAAATACACAACACAATAAATACACAACACAATAAATACACAGTACAACACAATAAATACACAATACAATAAATACACAACACAATAAATACACAACACAATAAATACACAATACAATAAATACACAGTACAACACAATAAATACACAACACAATAAATACACAACACAATAAATACACAATACAATAAATACACAATACAATATATACACAACACAATAAATACACAATACAACACAATAAATACACAATACAATAAATACACAACACAATAAATACACAATACAATATATACACAACACAATAAATACACAACACAATAAATACACAATACAACACAATAAATACACAATACAATAAATACACAACACAATAAATACACAATACAATATATACACAACACAATAAATACACAATACAATAAATACACAACACAATAAATACACAGTACAACACAACATATACACAACACAATAAATACACAACACAATAAATACACAATACAACACAATAAATACACAACACAATAAATACACAACACAATAAATACACAACACAATAAATACACAATACAATAAATACACAACACAATAAATACACAACACAATAAATACACAATACAACACAATAAATACACAATACAACACAATAAATACACAACACAATAAATACACAACACAATAAATACACAACACAATAAATACACAATACAATATATACACAACACAATAAATACACAGTACAACACAATATATACACAACACAATAAATACACAATACAACACAATAAATACACAATACAACACAATAAATACACAACACAATAAATACACAACACAATAAATACACAATACAACACAATAAATACACAATACAACACAATATATACACAACACAATAAATACACAATACAATAAATACACAATACAATAAATACACAATACAACACAATATATACACAACACAATAAATACACAACACAATAAATACACAATACAATAAATACACAACACAATAAATACACAATACAACACAATATATACACAACACAATAAATACACAATACAATAAATACACAACACAATAAATACACAATACAACACAATAAATACACAACACAATAAATACACAATACAATAAATACACAACACAATAAATACACAACACAACACAATATATACACAACACAATAAATACACAATACAACACAATAAATACACAATACAATAAATACACAACACAATAAATACACAATACAATAAATACACAACACAATAAATACACAACACAATAAATACACAATACAATAAATACACAACACAATAAATACACAACACAATAAATACACAATACAATAAATACACAACACAATAAATACACAACACAACACAATATATACACAACACAATAAATACACAATACAACACAATATATACACAACACAATAAATACACAATACAATAAATACACAATACAATAAATACACAACACAATAAATACACAATATAACACAATAAATACACAATACAACACAATAAATACACAATACAATAAATACACAACACAATAAATACACAACACAATAAATACACAATACAATAAATACACAACACAATAAATACACAATACAATAAATACACAACACAATAAATACACAATACAATAAATAAACAACACAATAAATACACAATACAATAAATACACAACACAATAAATACACAATACAACACAATATATACACAACACAATAAATACACAATACAACACAATAAATACACAACACAATAAATACAAAACACGCGCAATACAAGCCAGCACAGTTCACAACATAACACAATAAACATCATAAACACACAATATAGACAATATAACACACACACCTATGAGACACAGCAGGAGTCAGCACACACACTGCACACAATATAACACAATAAGCACACTATATATATACAACAACACAATAAATAGACAATGCAACACACACATCAACAACATACCACACTAACACACAACACATAATATAGCACACTATAAAGCACACACTGCACAACAAGCACACAACACAGACACAATGCAACACACTAACACACATCTAACACACGCACACACACAACATAACACACACAACGTAACACCTAAACTTCTGCCCCCATCCCTCTGGAGCAGGGTAGATCTGGACCCATCAGACCTTCTTCCACTGATCCAGAGTCCAGTCTGAAGCCTTTTGTTCTGATCATTCTCACTGATCAGTGGTTTTCTTAGAGCTACAGCTGTTTAGTTCCAGTCCTTTGAGTTCCCTTCATGTGGAAATGTTCTTTCTTTCACTATTAAACAGCCGTGAGTTCTGCTGGTGGTTTCCTACGATCATCTAAGAGTTTGTTCCTGAAGATGAAGGTTCTCCACTATCCTTCAGGTTCTAATGACACGTTGGACGGTTCTTAACCTGATTTTAGTCGTTTCATCTCCTTAGTTCTTTTCTTTGCTTGATGCAGGCCAATAATTTGACCCTTCTGAGACAGATTCACATCCTTTCCATGACCACAGGAGATGTCTTCCTACATGGTTGTTTAGGAATGAGAATCAGCGATGGTTAAAGAAGATGCTGTCATCACTGCAGTAATTATCCAGTGTAAGGATGTGAACTATTAGCTCTGCTGAATCCAGGTAGGGACTATTTTTCTAGACAGGCTGTGTCTGTTTTCTTCTGTCTGTTGGTGTGTTTCTGTGTCCAGTTCCCTCTCTTCTCTATTTATTGGTC